>NC_056747.1:1237206296-1237398796 GCF_019279795.1 Protopterus annectens
GCAATATATGGGTGAAGGGAGAGTTTTTCTTTTTTAAACTGCTCTGTCAGACCCTCTCGCCATGCCAGTGGGACCAGTTAATTATCAGTGTACAGCACATTTTTTTTTACTTTGGTGTTTTACACTCAGGCACTCAGTATAACATCTGCACGGCATCACTTTTGAAGTCACCATCTCCCCTGCCCCCCCCCCCCCCGTCAGCTTTTCCAAAGCTGACTACAATCTCCTCAGAGCAGGTATAAGCAGTCTCAATGGGTCCTGATAACATCCCTGGCTGTATCCTAGGGTCTATATTATATCATCGAATGCTTAAAAAAGCGAACACTGATTGATCGACCTAATTTAAGTGAATGCTTACAATCTCGAACTGTCAAATCAGCAATTTTTTTCCCAGGGAAAAAAATCGCTGATCCAAAACACATACACACAACACAAGTACACCAAACAAACAGAAATCCACACACATACACCTAAAATCTGATACCTAACCCTACACTAAACTATGCACACACCACTAACTACCCACTTACCTTAACCCAAACCCTAACCCTAAGGTCCGTCACTATCGCACACTCACCTCACTCGCTCCCTAACCTTAACTCACTTAAATCCACCCTAACCCTCATGTCCACTCAGTCACATACACACCTAACCAGAGCCCTAACCCTAACTCACCTAAATCACCCTAACACTCACATCCACACAATCGCACACTTACCTGAATCCGACCGGTAACTTTCCACCATAACACTGAAAATACCAAAGCAACAGAAACGGACAACCGAATTCTTTCCCTAGGAAAATATTTGAGTATCTGCTGCTTCGATATTTTACAGTTTCGCGAAAATAAGTTCGATCAATCAACGTCGCTTTTTTAAGCGTTCGAGGATATAATATAGACCCGTATCCTACATGAACTCAAGCATGAGCTCCATTAGATACCTTATTCAACCAAAGCCTGAGCTTCGCCTTTATCCTAGCTGAATGGAGGACAGCCACCATCATCCCTCTACACAAAGGTGGAGCATCCACTGACCCAGGCAATTATAGGCCCATCAGCCTTACTAGCCTGATGCAAGGCCATGGAATGCATTATCATGGACCTTATAAACAAGGATATTGAGAAGCTACAAATGCATGACCCCACACAGTTTGGTTTTGTCAAAGGGAGATCATGCCTGTTAAACTTGGTCGACTTCTTTGAAACAGTCACCAAAGCCATGGATGAGGGGAAGATGGTGCACGCTGTCTACCTTGACCTAGTAATAGCTTTTGACACTATTCCCCACTCGGGCATAATAGATGAACTCTCCCAGCTAGGCATCAACCCATATGTTACCAGCTGGGTAGCTAACTGGCTCACTGATAGAACCCACTCAGGCAAAGTAGGAGAAGCCACCTTTAGTAGTAAACCCGTAACAAGCAATGTACCCCAAGGATCGGTCTTGGGGCCTTTACTGTTTGGGATATTCTTTTCTGAGGTGCAAGCCAAAACCAATGGTCTTTGGCTGACCAAGCTTGTAGATGACTGCAAGCTGGGTGCTGTATTAAATTTCCCTAGTGATGTGAACATCCTCCAAGAGGACCTTACCCAGACTAATGACTGGTGCCAGAAGCCTGGCCTCAAACTGAATGCCAAGAAATGCATCATTATCCCCTTTGGGGAAAATGTCATCCCCACTAATTATCACATTAATAACAATGTACTAAGCATGCAGTCAGTCGTGAGGGACTTAGGCACCCAGGTTGATAGCAACCTGACTTTTGACCACCACATTGCCTCCATTGTATGGAAGGCTTTCTATATGGCCCATCTCATAAATAAGGGTATTTCATCCAGGAGCAAGGAGGTCATAACATCCCTGTACTCCTCCCTTATCAGACCCATTATCGAGTACAATGCCCCCTTCGGCATGTACCTTGCCAAGCACATGCAGCAGTTGCAGAGACCACAGAGGTTCCTGACTGGGAAAATCCAGGGTCTCAAACACCTCTCCTATACAGCTAGGCTAAAAGCCCTGTCCCTCTACTCAGTTTCATACAGACTGCTCAGAGGTGTTCTGTGTCTGGCATACAAGGCCATTTCAGACCCAGCCTTGATGGAGTTGCTGTATATCCGTAAGACAAACTCCACTCATGCAACCCGCACACAAGGCCTTAACCTGGTCTGTGACATTAATAGAACTTGTTGGTGGGATAGATTTATGTCCCAAAGACTCCCTAATCTGTGGAATACACTCCCTCTCCAGGTCAAGCAGAGTACCTCTTTAGCCCTCTTTAAGAGGAACCTGGACGACTGGATGGGAAACAGAAAATATACCCCTGGGATCCCACCTGTGTCCCTGCTGGACAGGGGAAACAGGTTCTGACTTTGAGGGAACATGGGTGAAATTCTTGGCTAGGTTTATAAGGACCTCCGGGCCAATAGCTTAGTATCATCCTATGATCCTATGAGACCTTAACTCTAACTGAACTATGACAAAAAAAAAATGCTCAGATATGACACCACTTCTGAACTTTGATTAGCATTGTGACCCTGTGCAACACATTTCCACTTCATCTCCCTGCTCCAACTACACTTTAATAAAACATCTGTCCACTAAGGACACATATCATTAATATTTTATATATTTAACAACTAAAGCACTGAAACAGGCAGCCCCCTGTCCACAACAGCATATGGATTATTCTGCCCTTTTGCATTTTGCTGTTTTTATGTAGTTTTGTTACTGATCATTTCTAGTATCCAGATAACTTCTTCTGCTTGTGAACATCTCAAGCAGGTTTGATATAACTGTTGGACAATGTTCACACATGAAATAATATGGATTTATAGGCTGGGAATAGCACAGGTGGTTCCAATGCATCCATTTCCAGGCTTTGGAAATGATCTTGAAGTTGTGCCATTACTCCATTCTCGCAGGCTGAAGAAATTATCTGAAATTATATTCAGTTCCTTGCCATGAATGTGCCTCTGTCCATCTTTAATAAAACATCATCACAGTTTAGAGATCCTAGCCATTGCTGGACTTTTCCAGTCCTTTTCACCGTCTAGCTTAATTCTTTCACTTTATTCTGGATTGTACAGATACATTATAGGATGAAGGTCTCCCACTAGAGAAGAAACAATATGCTTAATTTCTTATTCTTCTCTTTCACTTTTCTGTAGCTGATAGGTTGAGAGTGCAGTTTTCCGGTCAGCATAAGCACTACGGTTCTGATCTACCAGCCTGTTTTCATCTGTGGTGGACTGACTCCCATTGCAGCTATGGCAGCTGTCTGCTGTCCCACAGGGGCCAGCTTTAGAGCTGTCTGAATTTAAATTTTTGTCAGCCATCTCAATCACCTTTTTACAATGCTTTCAGAGTATGGCTAATGGAAGCTCACAGCTGTAGGAAAAAAATATACTTTTTTCCCAAATTCTATAAAAGTGCCTAAACTATTGTACAAAATGATTTCATTCGTAATACCAAATCAACAAACATACTCCTCAAACAGTCAGTGCTGAGTAGTTATATTTCACAGTTAAGGATCTTCTTTGTTATGTTAATTTTAATTTTAATTTTTAATTTATTCATTTATTCCTTACATAACTGGGTTAGTGAACTGGCCTGTCTAAGAGTTTTTCAGAACAAATGCAATACATATATGGACAACTTAATGTAGGAAATCAACCAAAATGTTTTGGGACTTGGGAAGAAAATATGATATGCAGGAAAAAATACTGGTCTACCACAATCAAATTCTTTCTTTATGAACTTTTTGACAATGCTGTATTCACCAATCATTGTCAACAGTGTACTCGCTTCAGTATTGAGGTCACTAATTTCTTCATATCTGCAGCAGTATGTGGCCACCAAACCAGCTTCTTGGCCTCTCATGGCATTTACTTAGGTCCTGCTTTCCCTCATGCATTTTATTCAAAATAACCTGTGTTTTGACTCCAGAAAAAAATTATATCTTGGAACAACAAAATGTAATTCTCTTCTGAGAATTGTTTTCCTGTTATGCAATAGCCACACAGTGAAAAGGGTATCTGTGCAGCATCTGTGCAGTGAGAAGGGTACCTGTACAGTATTTGTGTAGTAAGAAGTGTACCTGTACAGTATTTGTGTAGTAAGAAGGCTAACTGTGCAGTATAGTGAGAAGCGTACCCATACAGTAATAATTCGGTAAAAAAGGTAACTGTGCAGTATAAGTACAGTGAGAAGCTTACCTGTGTAGTAAAAACTGTTCCTGTGCAGTATCAGTGAAATTAGAAGGGCACCTGTGCCTGCAGTAAGAAGGGTAACTGTGCAGTATTTGTGTAGTAAGAAGGGTACCTGTGTAGCATCTGTGTAGTAAAAAAGCTAACTGATCAGTGTCAGTGTAGTGAGAAGGATACCCATACAGTGTTCATTCAGTAAAAAGGCTAACTGTGCAGTATAAGTGCAGAGAGAAGCATACCTGTGCAGCATCTGTGTAGTCAAAAGGGTTCCTGTGCAGTATCAGTGTAGTGAGAAGGGTATCTGTGCAGTATTCATGCAGTAAGAAGAGTAACTGTATAGTATCAGTGCAGTGAGAAAGATATCTGTGCAGTACCTGTGCAGTATCAGTGTAATGAGAAGGGCATCTGTGCAGTATTGATGTAGTAAGAAAGGTAACTGTGCAGTATCAGTGTAGTGAGAAGGGTATCCATGCAGTAGTCATGTAGTAAGAAGAGTATCTGTGCAGTATCTGATAGTAAGAAGGGTACTTGTGCAGTATCTGTGCAGTAAGAAGGGTACCTGTGTAGTTAGAAGGGTATTTGTGCAGTATCTGAGTAGTAAGACGGGTACTTGTGCAGTATCTGTGTAGTAAAAAGGTACCTGTGTATATTCATGCAATAAGAAGGGTCCCTGTGCAGGATATGTGAAGTAAGCAAGGTATCTGTACAGTATCTGAGTAGTATGATGGGTACCTATGTAGTATTCATGCAGTAAGAAGGGTACTTGTGCAGTATCAGTGTAGTGAGAAAGGCACCTGTGCAGTATCTGTGTAGTAAGAAGGGTACCTATGCACTATCAGTGTAGTGAGAAGGGAACCTGTGCAGTATTCATGCAGTAAGAAGGGTAACTGTGCAGTATCAGTGCAGTGAGAAGGGTATCTGTGTAGCATGTGAGTAATAAGGAGGGTACCTTTGCAGTATGTCTAATAAGAAGGATACCTGTGCAGTATCAGTGTAGTGAGAAGGGTACCTGTGCATCATTAGTACAGAGAGAAGAATAACTATGCAATATTCCTGCAGTAAGAAGGGTAACTGTGCAGTATCAGTAAAATGAGAAGGTTAGCTGTATAGCATCAATGCAGGGAGAAGAGTATCTGTGCAGTTTTCATGCAGTGAAAAGGGTACTTGTGCAGTATCAGTGTGGTGAGAAGGGTGCCTATACAGTACTTCTGCAGTGAGAAGGGTAACTATGCAGAGTCAGTGCAGTAAGAAGAGTATCTGTGCACTACGTCTTTGAAATCCTTGTCTCTGTCAGGAGATAACCATCTAGAGATCCATGTTCTTGCTTACAAACTCTTTAATGGCAATCAGTCTACCATTTGACACTGAACTACTGGTCAGTACCATCTGCATCTGGATGTCATCATCATCCTCATTATGATAAGCCTTCCCTTAAAGGTTGTTTCCACAGAGTGTCAGCCACTATCAGCTGTTTTGTGGCACATGCATTGTCTTGATTTTAAACCTCCTGAAATTCAGGCCCACTCTCTAATCCTCAGTGCAGCCTTGTCTAAGTTTTACATATTAATCATGTACTCTTAATAACTTAATGATCTGCTGACTTTCTATGCGCCTGGATCCTACTGAAGCATTCTTCTCTGTTTGTGAACACTAACATTCAGCCTTTTGCAGTGCATGTGACCAATATACAACTGATTCAAGCTTGCCTGCTTAACCTTGGAAGAATGCGACTCCCAACTGGAGTTCCTGTTGAAATTCCAAGGCATGCAACTGAGATGCTTGGAACATCAAGACTGGCAGTGCCAGGTCCTACAGTATCTTTGAGATACTGAGGTCACAGCACCTCAGAATAATTCTCTTATGCCTGGGTGCAATAATATCAGAGTTAGTATATATAAACAGCTGGGCTTGGGATGCAGTGCCAATATCACTGGGTGCAATTGGACAGAAGAAAGAAGACTTACTCTAATTCAGTCTTACATTTTGAAAGTAATCACCCTAGAGAGGGATAGGGAAAGGACAAATGGTCCTGTTGATCAGGATCATCACCGTCACCATCATCTTCTTTCGGCTGTTCCCGTTAGGGGTCACCACAGCGGATCATCTGTTTCCATTTCTTCCTGTCCTCTGCATCTTGCTGTGTCACACCAACCACCTGCATGTCCTCTCTCACCACATCCATAAACTTTATCTTAGGCCTTCCTCTTTTCCAGTTACCTGGCAACTTCATCCTTAGCATCTTTTTCCCAATATACTCAGCATCCCTCCTCAGCACATGTCCAAACCAACGTAATCTTACAGGATCATCACCGATGACTCATTATTTATGAAAGAGATAGATATTTTAGTAAAAATGTTTAACAAAAGAAACTCTCCCTTGAATTTTTTAAACAAAATTAAAAATGAAATTATTGAGGCTAGGAAGACCAGATTTCAGTCCATTATGATAAAAGAGTAGAAAATATGAAAATGGGTGTGATGGTTATTCCTTAAAATACACTGACCTTAGTAAAAATTCTTAACACTACTTGGAATATTATTTTCACTCCTGAAGTTAAAGCTCATTTAAAGGGACCCCCACAGGTGGTGTATGGAAGGGGGCAAAATATTAAGGGATTGTTGGAATCAAGTCAAAGGTTTTGGCCAGCTGAGTGTAGATCTCGAATGAGAAAATGTGGGACTTGCAATTTTTGCCCTGACTAACTCCTTCCTTTATCTCTAGGTCAAATAATACTCTTTACTGTACTAAGTATGTATGTCACTGTTAGCCCATGAATAGAGTGTGCATTAACATGTCAAACTGATGTCACTGTATATGATTTACCTGTTGCATTATTCAAATGAATTCTCTATATGTATCTTTCATGTATGAATGTAAAGAAAAGCAATGACCTATTATGTACTTTCATGTATAACTGTAATGAAATGTAATTAACTATCATGTCTTTGGTTGAAGCTTTTCTCCCTGCGCCTCTGTTGAAAATGGACATATATCCAGTTGGACTAGCCCGGTCAACAAATGTAAAATAAAAATAAAAAAAATAAAAAGTTTATCAATGATGGGCCATACATTACAGTAGCACATAATGATAGGGTAATTGCTTGTCCTTGATGGATTGATTTAATAGTAGAATGGTTATATATTTAGCATCATGTATGACATGTCAGGCATTCAGTGTAGGTAAAACTGAGAGACACCTCAAAGAACCGATCAACTAATGCCGTCTTCATGCATTCAATGGAGAATTTCCACAAAATTTTATTTTTGTGGTGGACAGGATATGATATAATGAGAGGGGAGGTGGTCTTGAAAGCCTTTTAGAATACAGAGAAGTTCTTTGGCAGTTAAGATTAAATGCCACTTTAAAACCTGGATTAAATGAGTAAATCTCTATGCAGTTTTAAAACTTGTGCAAGTGTACTTTAAATAGTTTACTCTGTCTTTTCTACAGACAGACTTTTAGTATTTTTTAGGTATTTAGTTCTGCTTTCATGTTTATTTAAATATTCATGATGTGATGTGTTCTGTTTTGATTGCTGCTGTGATGTCATTGAATGGGTTATTTAAATGGATTTGTACCATTGTTATTTTAACTCTGAAGAAGCTTTGCTGTGACTAGATGAAAGCACTTAGTTTCATTAAAGTTTTTTGGAACTATTTTGGGTGCCTATTTCCTGTACTTTAGCCGTTTTTGTTGTTGTTGCTTGTTTAATGTTTGGTTGGAGATGTGTTTGGTTGGAATTTTTTTGTGTTGTGTTGCAAGTGGACAGTCTGAATATTCACTTCATTCCCTTGGCAGTCACACTTTGTTTCGTGCATTTGTGGCAGCAATGGTTATGAGTCTCAGACTTCCGGTAGTATGCTTCCTAACCCGTATCTGGTAGCACATGTAGTTACCATGGTGAATTGGTAGAGTGTAATATACCAATACTGGTGCTGCCACCAACGCAGTCTTGATTTCTCTGAAGACTGCTGTTCATAGAGGCAGTACACCCATGTGGAATAATCTTAAGTAATTAAGCATTCCAAACATCTAGCTTATCTCTGAGGTATTCTTCAAAATGGACAATTCTGTCACTCTAGCATCAGAGATAATTCAATTTCTATTATACACCCAAAAGACAGGATTGTGCAGTAGCTCAAATCTGGGTATTGCTGTGGAGATTCTTTACATAACTATAGAAGGCCTTGGGGTTGTCTTTACTATCTGCTGCAATTCTGTTTTCATAGCTAGCTTTAGAGGATTTGATGAGGGATCTCACCCTTTTGTTGAGGCTGATAAGGAAGTTTTTCCAGTCTTGGGACTTCGCCTTATTCCACATTAGTTTCCTCCTTCTGTTGTAGAGTTTGTTTATGGCAGGGGACCACCAGATAGGCTTCCTTTTTTTTGAGGAGAGCATCTTGGTTCTCTTGGGTGTGGCGAGATCCATGCATTTGTGTACATGTTTGTAGAGTGCATTGATGTATGATTCGGCAGTCATGCAACTATTCACTATTTACATGATTCTCCATTTGCATGGGTGCCGTGAAGTAAGCCACCTCTGTTTTTAGGAGCCCAAAGTTAGTTTTGGAGAAGTTTTTCATGGTGGTTACCTTTGTGGGGAGGTTGGAGGGATGTGGCTTTCCAAGGTGATTAGTTTGTGGTTGGATCTAACCAGGCAAGAGTTGACTATTGTTGTAGAGCAATGATCGCCCATGTTAGTAATGACCAGGTCAAGGATGTTGCTACCTCTATTGGGGGTAAGAACGAACTGGTCCAGAGCATTGGAATTAATGAATTCCAGAAAGCATTGAGCAAGTGTATTTGTACATGAGTAGTTTTCCCAGTTAATGCAAGGGTAGTTGAAGTCACCCAGTATGAGAGTGTTAGGTTGGACCCTAATATTCTCCAGGGTGCTTAGGAACGTGGAGTGTGAGTCTTGGGACATTGTTGGGGACCTATAGCAGGCTATGACCTGAATCACTGTCTTACCCAATGTTAGCTACACCTGAAGTATCTCAGATGTGTTATGTTGGGCTACCAGTCTGGAGGTGTGCGCATCCTTTATCAATATGGAAACACCACTGCCTTTGGAGCTTCGGTCCAAGTTCTGGGGCTGAAAGATGTGGGATGACTTATAGCCTGGTAGTGCAGGAGTGCTATCTGCTGCCTTGAACCAGGTCTTTGTTACAGCACAAATGTCGATGTTCTCCATTTTAAGGAGTGCTTCGAGTGAGTGCATTTTGAGATTTAGACTTCTAGCATTGAGAAGCATGACTCTCAGATTGCATTTATTTGTAGCTGTTACGGTGGTAATTTGGTCTTTGGAACACCACCTAAAAAGGCACTATAGGGGTGGTAAGAGCCTTGGCCAGTATCCAGAAGCCCAGGGGTGACAGATGCAGGCCATCTCTGGCAAAGCATCGAGGTCTGTCAATCATGTCATCCAAGGCAGACAGATACTGGATCCCCTTAGAATGACACCAGAAACTTAGCCAGTTGTTGAAATCAATCATTTTCTGCTTGTACTGTGGTATCTTTCTGGGTGATGGTAGGATGCTGCTCAGGGCTAGGATCATTCCCGCCTGGGCTACATAATCCAAGAGCTCCTCCATGTCTCTTTTCATGTAGTCAAGGAAGGTACATTTCAGGTCATTCACACCCACATGTACAATGACAGAGTCATATTTGTACCTGTTGTTGAGTGACCTGAGTGCATGCATTATGTGGTGGATCCTGGTGTCTGACAGGCAGCTGACTGTTACTTTCTCCTTATTCAACCTAGTGAGTGAGACAGCAGTGTGCCTCACTATCGAGTCACCTATGACTAGTGTGCTGGGCATGCTGTTTTGCCTTAGGGGCTTTGGTTGAATGACAGACTGTTTAGGAGAGTTATGTGTCTCGTGATTAGTGTTGTGTTGTGGTGGTCGGGTGCATTTCTGCCTTGGAGGTCTCTGCTGTTGTGTAGAGTTTTATTGAGAGCTTCCACAAAGGTGGGTGCGTGGTTTGGGTTTTTATATGAAGGCAGTGCTGGTGTGTGTTCTGGAGAGCTATGTGTTCCATGTGGTGTGGTGCAAGTGTTGACCTTCTCCTCCTGACCAGCTGTTCCGGTCTTGGCTGGAGAGTGCGTGGCTTCCAATTTGGATATATAAGTGCATCTCTCACAAGTTTGAGTGTTGGGAGGTAAGAGGAGAGGGTTGTCAGTGTACATGAGGCAGTTGCTACATTGCCTCAGGATGCCCAAGTTCAACAGGTTAATAGGAGAAAGCACAGGGTACTAACTTTTAGACATGCCTGGAGGGGGTGGGCATTAATAAACACTGGAGCTATTTCCTTGTAGAACGTGTAGTGCTGGTAGCACTTTTATGTGCTACAATAATTGCTACAAGAAGTCTGCTAAAGTGCTAAACTAATAAGCTAGTAAAAGTGCAGGAGAGGAGAGAACTAGCAGATCTAAGGGAAAAATTGAAGAGCAGATTTTGGCACCACTCAGAAGCTTATAAACAGTCTTGGATACAGCAAATCTGTACCTGAACTAGACTAGTTACAGTAAAGGCAGGAAACAAGTGCAAATGTGGGCTTTTAAACCATAAAGTTGAAAGAGATGGAAAAACTGCCCAAACGACCAATAAACTACAATTTCTGGGCCTGAAATCACTCATCTTGTGGTAGATAGGCTACCTAGTGCTTACCACTCTCACTGATAAGCTAGAAGGCTTTCCTCCAACACAGAAAGGCTTGTGGGCTCAGAAGCTTACCAACAGTCCTGGATACAGCAAATCGGTATCTGGACTAGACTAGTTACAGGAAAGGCAGGAAACAAGCACAAACATGGGCTTTTAAACCAGAGAGTAGAAAGATGTGGAAGAACTTCCCAAATGGTCAATAAACTACAATTTCTGGGCCAAAAACCACTCCTCTTGTGGTAGATAGGCTACCTAGTACTTACCACTCCCACTGATAAGCTAGAAGGCTTCCATCCAACACAGAAAGGCTTGGGGGGCTCAGAAGCTTACAAACAGTCCTGGATATATCAAATCTGTATCTGGACTAAACTAGTTATGGGGAAGGCAGGAAACAAGCACAAATGCAGGCTTTTAAACCAGAAGGTTGAAAGAGATGGAAAAACTGCCCAATCGGCTAATAAACTACAATATCTGGGCCAGAAACCACTCCTCTTGTGGTAGATAGGCTACCTAGTGCTTACCATTCCCACTGATAAGCTAGAAGGCTTCTTTCCAACACAAAAAGGCTTCAGAGGCTCAGAAGCTTACCAGCAGTCCTGAATACAGCAAATCTGTTTCTGAACTAGAGTAGTTACAGGAAAGGCAGGAAACAAGCTTAGATTTTTTTTTCAGAAAGCAGCTAAAACAGCACTAAAAACAATTCAAGCGCAGTGCAAGATGGCACACTTGAGTGTGTAGCAGTATTAAAGCAAATACAGTTTAAATAAATGCAATTTATTCGAAATGTATTCTGAACTAAATTCAGTTGTTGTTTTATTCAACTCTAAACAGTTAAGAAGTGCCAAAAATATACTTATCAGCTGAGAAGCACACTCAGCATTCAGTCAGAACACAAGGATATATTTTTTTGGTTAGTAAAGTGCGTGGGTAGGAAGGAGGAGCAGAAGATAATTCAAGGTTAAGAACCTAAGTGGGTTGGCCTTCTCAAATGTTCTCTCTGTATTAAGTAGAATGAACATTAGACTGGGAGGAGTGTCCCAGATCAAATTTACAGTAGGGGCGGGCAACTGTAAGGCCACCAACTATAACAAACACCACAGGAATAGGGTGGGTGAGAGGAAGAAAATCAGTTTCAGAAGAGGTCAGAAACAAAAAAACAATGCCAGCAAATATATAAAATAATTCAGACAGCAAATATATAAAATAATTCAATCAGGCAAAAATTAAGACAATGCAGAACTCTGAAAAGTTAAAGTGCCAAGAATTACACTTATCAGTGATTATATTTCCAGATTGTTTGGGGACACTCTGCAGTCAGAACACAAGGAGTTTCTAAATCTCATTTTGCCCTTTTCTTGACCTTTTTTGACCATAGGTTGCACATCAGTTTGCAATGTCTTCAGTAACCATCAGTGATTACATTCATCATAGTTCTTCCTCCACTTTGGAAAACAGTAAGAAGAGCAGCCTTCATAGAGTAACTGCATCAGACGTGAGTTTAATCATAATAGGTTCACACTTCAGAAGATTAATATTTGCAAAAAATATCCGAACAGTTCACTTCAACATCCATAACATTAAGATGGCTGTCAATATATTTCCACATGCTTGCAGCCCTCATGTAAAGAGAAAAAAAAAGTCTGTTCCTTCTACTGGCTCACGGCACACTTATCAGGTGGCCAGATACATGACCCCCCCCCCTGCCCCAGCCATCCAGGTCCTGTTTCTGTGCCCTTCCCCCAACCCTCATTCCTTACATTTTAGTAAAATAAAATTTAAAAAATATATCATATTTTCTTAACTGCTTGCTACAAATATGGCAAACAGTTGCTATACTTTATGCCCTACACATAGTGCTACATAGCTCAGATTTTAGTTTAAAAATATATATTTTTTTTACATTTAAACTATAACAAACTAACAAACTGCTTCCTACAAATGTAGCAAACAATTTCTGCAGTTTATACCCTGTACTCTGTAGCACTCAGGTTTTGGTTAAAATTCTTTTTAACATTTATACTGTATCAAACTGAGGTTTGACTGCTAATATAATACCAGCTTTTAAAAGTCAGTATGCATTAAACAGCCATTGGGATCAGTAGATCATGCCCTCCAGCAATCTGTGCCTGGGGCAGGTGCCACTTTAGCCCCACCCTAGCTGAGCTCCTGCGTGTTATTGGGAAGTGCTAGGAATTTAGTGAGCAGGTAGTGTTGCAGAGTGTGTGTGTGTGTGTGTGTGTGTGTGTGTGTGTGTGTGTGTGTGTGTGTGTGTGTGTGTGTGTGTGTGTGTGTGTGTGTATGTTTGTGTGTGTGGTTGTATGCAACAGCGTATGTAGAGGTATGAGGGTAACTATTTGAAATATCAGGACCTGCTAGAGTGAGTCCTGAAACATGGAGACTGAATGGCTGAAAAAAATGGGCCTACATATACTTAGTTGGAGATGGACATTTCTCGAAATATTCCCTTTTTTCCAAGGTATGGTGAACTTGTCATTCATATATATGAGTTTGGTGCATGAAGGGGTGTTTGTCTCCCTTCAAAAAAGAAGCTTAAAGAAGAAGAGTAATGTTCGAGATTTGCTCTTCTCCTGGATTTCTGATCTTTTTTTTTTTTTTGACATGATGGTACTCGGCATTTCAAGTGCTGACATTTCAATAGGGAGCCTGTCTGTGTGTGTGTGTGTGTGTGTGTGTGTGTGTGTGTGTGTGTGTGTGTGTGTGTGTGTGTGTGTGTGTGTGTGTGTGTTTGTGATTGGGTGAGTGTGAGTTGGTGATGGACTGTTTGTGTGTGTGCACTTGTGTGCCTACCTGGGATGTCGCAGTGTGGAGGGGGTGGTCAAAGAGAGGGTTAGTTAGAGAATAGGTATGTGTGTGTGTGTGTGTGTGTGTGTGTGTGTGTGTGTGTGTGTGTGTGTGTGTGTGTGTGTGTGTGTGTGTGTGTGTGTGTGTGTGTGTGTGTGTGTGTGTGTGTGCATGTGTGTGCGTGCGCATGCGTGAGTGTGTGCGTGTGTGTGTGCGTGTGTGCGTGCATGAGTGTGTGAGTGCATGTGTGAGTGTGCGTGTGTGTGCACACGTGCATGCATCTGAATGTGGGTGTCAGTGCTAACAAGATGCATGAGCCGTTAGTATTGACTACCATGGGAAAGTACCTATTTGCACTCACTGTTGTTAAGGACAAACTAGGTAATAATGCGATCTTCCTTCATTGCTGCTAACATGTCACTGAATCACATTCTCCCGGATTGGGGAAACAGCCCCTTTTGATATGAGGTCTTAATGCCAGCAGTGCGGTTCTTTCTGAATTCCTTTGTAGGTGTAGGTTCATCAAGTGCAGTTCTGTGTGGAGATTGTACCAGTTTAACAATGGCAGGGAACTTTCTGGGGTGTAGGAGATGCTGTGGGCAGTCTTTTGGTGAGTGCGGTTTAGCAGATTAAGTAGCTCTTGCCAGTCAATGAACTGAAGTACAAGACAGCGATATGTTTGGTCGAGATGGTTACTTGCAAACTTTGCAGTTTTCTTATGATTTTTCCAGTCTGCCTAGCTGTGAGGGATGTAGAGATTAGTGAAAATTGTTGAGGTTTAGAGGAGACGAAGGCATAGATAAATGTGAGGAATGCTCTTATATGCATGCTTTGTTAAGAAAGGTTTGACTTTTAAAGAAATGCTAGTTCATTTTTTATCTTTGTGTTGGATGTGCTTGACTAATTGTAATCAATTATTGTTCACCATATTCTAGTGTTATTGATACTTCCGCAGTGGTGCAGCGGTAGCGTTGTTGCCTCACAGCAAGAGGTTCTCCCGTTCGATTTTCGGCTGGAGTGCGGGGAGTGCTTCTGTGTGGAGTCTGCATGTCCTCCCCATGGTTGGGTGGGCATTCAAAAGACATGCGTAAATGGGCGTGCCTTTGTCGAAGGTTGAATGTCGAGCTGGCACCCTAGCGTTCATGAAAATCTACTGCCAATCATTAGCGGACCTGAGTTCCGCTGTGGCGACCCCTAACTGGGAAAAGCCGAAAGACAACAACATTCTAGTGTTATTGATGAACAATATTGTTAATTCATAATCATACCTCTCATTTCAGTTTTGTCTTTCCTGAATATAGTTTGTGAAAGTTAGAAATGTAGTTTCTGTGCTATGGCCTAGCCTAAATCTGGTTCTTTAGAGGATAAACTTGGCCTTGACAATCACTTTGCTTTTTATCATTCTGAAGTATGGTATTCTAAATCAGCATATATCTCCAGACATATTGCTCAGGCTTCAAACTGTCCAGCTGCACTATTTAAAGTAGTGGACTGCCTCCCTAATGCAAACTGTTTTAACACCAGGCAGTCTTTTTCTGTAGAACAAACTGACCTGGCAGCTCACTATTTTTCTACTAAAATTGTTTCCTGTTTCATGTCTAACCCTATTCTTTCCTTTCCTTTTCTAGAATGTGTCAATGAGAGGAATCTACAAATTTTATTTGGGAAGAGTTTGCCATTACTAACGTTACTGACCTGAATTCTTTGCTCTCTAACATGCATTATGCTACTTGTTCTTTGGACCCCTGTCCTTCCTGGTTTGTGGTGGCATTCCTTGAGGCTATTGGTCCACTTATTTTTGAGATTGTCACTACCTCTCTTAGGCTTGGCATGTTCCCCTGTAGTCTGAAAAAGGCATTAGTGACCCCATTCCTGGCTGGTCTTGATTCTGATGATCTTAATAATTACAGTCCCATCTCAAACTCCCATTTTTTGGATAAGGTTCTGGAGAAAGTAGTTTAGATTCAGCTGAAATTATTTCTGACTAATCAGGCCATTGTAGCTCCACTCCAGTCTGGATTTAGGGCAAGACACAATACTCTCTGGAGTCTTTAATGATCTCCTAGTTGCAAGAGATTAATGGTATTATTGTATTTTGGTCCTTTTAAATCTCTTGTTGACAAATGATTCAGTGGATCATGGATTACAGTATTTGTCTGGTCTCTGATACTGTTCTGGATTGGTTTGTTTCTTACATATCAGGACATATCCAGATGATTTCTTCAGATGATAATTCTGCTTCCACTCACCTTCTAGTTTGTGGAATTCCCCAAGGCTCTATTCTTGGTCTGCTCTTATTTACCATCTATTTTTTGCCACTAGGAGATGTTACTCATTTGAGAGGTATACAATGCCATTGCTACACTGATGACTCACAGCTTTACCGGTTGTTCCCTCAGGATTCTGATTCTGTGTCTTCCCTTAATTCCTTTTCTTATGACTTGGAATTTATCCATGATTGGATTGTTAGCAATACGTTCAAACTCAACACTTCTAAAACAGTAGCAATGATGACACATACAACTTTGAGAAACTCTTCCCTTTCAGTACAGTCACCTGATATTTACTGTTGCAGCAATAACCTGAATTTTGTGTCTAACGTGCATGATCTTGGCATGATTTTTGATGACTGGTTGACTCTTAAGGACCACATTTAAGCTGTTATCAAATTATTTGGTTTCCATTTTTGCAATATCCTTTGATCAAGGATCTTGCTCTTCCCAAGGACCTTCCTGCTGTGGTCCTACTGTGGTCCATGCATTGATATCTTCTCACTTGGGCTACTGTAATGCTTTATTTGTTGGTCTTCCTGAATTGGGAATTTTCATGCTTATAACTTGTGAAAAATTCTGCAGCACATTTACTTTTTGGTGTTTCAAATTATCATTTTACCCCAATTCTTCAAAACCTTCATTGGCTTCCTGTAAGGTAGAGTATTATGTATAAGATTCTTATTATGGTACATGATAGATATTTCACTGCACAACCTTGGTCCACCTTATTTGAAAGACCTTTTGTATATTTAAAATCCTTACTGTTCACTCTGTTTCACTTCACAAAATCTTTTGATTATGTCAAAATACAACTTAACATTCTTCAGGCTATCATTCTTTTAACTATCAAAGGCCCTTTTCTATGGAATCACCTTCCTTGGTGGCTTCAGGATATCCCTGCCACTCCAGGCTTCAAGAGTGCTCTCAAAATAAATTTGTTAATGTTGCTTATTTATGACTGTTTATACCAATTTATCTTTAATTGATTTATTTATCCTTATAGTTATTATTATTGATTTGTACAGTGCTTAGGCTCAGGCACTTAAATAAACTTAAACTGTTTAAATGTTCTGCCGTGCTGGGTGTTGAACTATTTTGTGTCGGGAATGTGACTTGACTTTGGTTAGGTGAATGATCCACTGTAAATGAACACTTTTTAAGTCTTCTGGGTAGATGGGATAAGATGACTATAGGTCTGTAATTTGCTAGTACAAGAGATTTGCACCTTTATGCAAGGGGATAACATAGGATTGTTTCCAGAGCTTGGGGACTATAGTTTCTCAAAAAGAGAATTTGTAGGTATATATGTTTTCTAAGAAATTGTTTCTGCAGCCATTTTGAGATATTGTACTGATAGGTTATCAGCTGCAAGAGAGCTGTGTTTAAGTTTTTCAGTAAGTCTTTTTAATATGGTGGTAAGAGTTGTGAGGGTAGTAATGACCGTGTACATGTCTCTTGCTGGTATGTTGAGTGTGCTTGATTTAATAAAGGAGATAGCAATATTTATCCAGTATAAATTAAACTTGCATGTTATATTATAGCCTGCTTCATCATTGAAATGGCTATGACGTTTTACATTTGGACCCCATTTGGCAGCAGCAATCCCACTCCAATTCATCGTTATTCCTAATCAATATGGCACTATATCAGCAATGGCAAAAGCATTGGATACTTCCTCAGATATCAGATGAGCCAGGCTGACAGCAGAATATCAAGCTCTTCTGAGCACGACTTTGGGGAGGAGCTCATTTACACAGTACTGTTACAATGATATCTACTAGGTTATCTTGGGATTTTTCTGCAACAGTTTTCTGAGCTCCCTACTGATGCAGTGCTTGGACACAAAAGCTGAATCATCTAGGGTGACTTCAATGGCTGCCTTAAATACAAGTCATGAGAACTTTCTAAGACATTCCTTCAGATTATACAGAAGGTAGGCTTATTTATATTGATTTGCTTAGTGACCCACTGCATGGACATTCACTGGACCTGATATTGCAGTTGGGCATGGTCACCACAGGTCTGGCAATTGAACCATTCTCATGGTCTGAGCGCTATCTGTTTCACTTTTGTCTGGACCTTCCATCTGTTTTATCACTTGATATTGAACTGGTCTGGTCTAGATATTCTAGAAAGATTAATAATGATTATCAGGTGCCCCATACTGGTACATTTCCTTATAGAGATAAGGGATGACAGTCCAGAGCATCCTGAGGTCACATAAAATAGGGCCATCACCTGGAATGTGGATAGTGTCATCCCAGAATGTGCATGGTCAAGGAACATTAGTTTCACCATGACAATAGTTGGCATGCAGTTTGGAATGCACAGAGCGCAGGATTCACCACACCGAAGATAAGATACACTTACAGTAGAAGATGATTATGCTAAGTACCGGTCAGAGATTTCCAATAACACAATATTCTTGGGTCACGGCATATCTTCTGCATCAAAACATCTAGCTGTACCTTCCTGAAAAGTGTGTAAGCTGTAGAGGTCTCTCCAACCATTTAGAGCATTTGTCTTTGCCATCTATAAGGTTTCACAGTTGCTTTTATATAAAGTGTCCTCATTCAACAGCTTCTTCTCCTCTGAAATGTCTGCTCTGTCTTTAAGTCGTCCAAACACTGAGTGCACTGATTTCTATTGAAATAGTATGCCAGCTTTGAAGGTGTCATGAATACAGTTTCACCTTTTCACCCAGCGTATTATGGACGGCACCTGGGTTCAGACCAGTTAGGAAATCTTGCCTGGATTGCTCTTCATGCAGTATACCTTAAGATTGTTTTTCCCACCTTATTTAAAGGTGGCATTGATAACCACCAGTCATAAGAAGTTTACTTTAGATCATAAGAGACTAGATAGTTTGGTGAGTGTCAACCCTCCCATTTTGAGGGAACTTTACTGAGAAGTATATATGGATGGTTGTATTCTTACCTAACATCTCATGAATTTCTAAATCCACGTCAGTCAGCCTTAACATAGTAATAAAAACACCCAAGTTACAGTAATAAGGGATTTACTCACAGAGAGGATCAGAAATTGTATGCATGCCCAAGGACCTGCCTCATGTGTCACTGCCCCTCCTTAGAAGGGTTCTAGCATAGGAAATCTCTATCCTGCTCCCTTCGCCAGGACAGGCATGCATGTCCTTCCTAGATCAGCTCCAGCTTGTGCCCCTGTCACTAATCAATCACAGGTCTCTTGGGTCATAGTCAGGGCTTTATCTATCTGTACCAACAGGACTGGCTATTGTATTGGCTTTTGGTATTACTTGATCTTTTGGCAGCCTTTGACATTGTGCACAATAGGATATAACTATAACAGCTTCAGACCTTTAAGGTTGTATCTGGAGCTGTAATTGATTTGGTTTGTCTCATACCTCCTTACTTCTGTGGTTATTCTCTGAGGGTTTTAACTGTGATTAATTCAACAGAGTGTTTCCATCTCTGTAGTGTAGAGGGAGAAAACTCTAAGTTTGACCCAAATGATCCAGGACTGACCCAGAACCTGGTAGAACTGGCTAGGTAGGATGTCAGTAAATGACCACTATTAGCTCAGTCATCCTGGGGATAGTGAGGCAGCCTGATGTGCTAAAATACTGACCTGCAACACAGGCAGGGTGGTATAGTGACACAGCACAAGCATAAGAACATGTGAACTCACCATTCAGTGCACACTGCAGCCATGATAAAGCATGCATGGAAGCACACATACACAGGGTCAGGCATTGTGAGCACTTCACTTGTCAGGGCTGAAACAAGGGACATGGGAGTTAAGCCACACCTACAGTCCTGATGTTTGCCAGAATGATGGCCTGTCATTACTGGCTGCCACTCACTGGGAACAGAGTGACTAATCAGAGTCTTGATGATTGGCAAACAGGGAGAGAGAAAAGCATACAGACAGAAAAAAAAACTTCAGAAAATCACACCTTTGAATGCAGGTTGTTCCTAGTATTTGCACTCCCTTAGATCAGTCATGCAAGGTACAGGGTTCCGACATTACTTCTGTGTAGATGACAGTTGGCTCTACTTCTTTCCTCAAGATCAGTTGTTCAGTTTTACCACCTTAGAGGACTGTCTGAATTCCATTCTCAGAGATATCAAAAGCACTGTGTTCGAACCTCAGGTGTTTAACTGTAGTTGTGCAAAACTTACAACTTGAATACACAAAACCTAAACGCATTTACTAAGAATTGTAATATTTTTGTGCAAATAAACCATATCAAAACGCAAACATTTCCTTGTTCTGTACTACCCCAAGCTGAGGCCAAAGGCTCCCATACTCCCTTACTCTTATATTCTCACTCTGAGGTTAATGCAATTCACTGAAAGAGCAATCAAGACAGAAAAATTACTTGCGTTTTTTTCTCCTGGATAGTACCAGAGAAATACATCAGTCCTATATGAAGTAAACAAAAAATTATGAGCAGGCACTCTCAGAGGCAATGCAGTATGAGCAATTAAAACATAAGCACTGCAGAATCAATCAAGTGAAAGGTACTTAAGCAAACTTCAGTGAAAACCGAAGCTACACTAGCACATGCTTTCATTTCCAGATTAGTTACTAACTCCCTTATCCTTTCTGGCTTAACTGGTGAGAGTTTTCAGCTAAGGTTAAGGAGGATTTACTACGAAACATAACATCTCCCTTACTTGGGATGCAAAATTTTATATATAATACCTAATGTCCTAAACAAAACGAGAATAAATAACATCTCCCTTACTTGGGATGCTAAATTTTATATATAATATCTAATGTCCTAAACAAAACGAGAATAAAAAAAGTTATACAAAAAACAGTAACATATTACAGCCCCTAGATATACTACTTCAAAGGTTGCACTAACTGAGGAGAGAGAAAAGGTATAAAAACTTAAAACTTAAATTTTTCCATCTTTTGTCAATCCAGTGACCACAGAACAAAGGACAGCACCCTTAACAAAACAAGCACAGTGTCCACACGCAAACATGATTTTACAATTGCGATATTTTAGCCTTTGGCGGTAGTGTACACTGCCAGTTCTCCTGGTTAATGATCTGGGTGCAGCACTTGATGATTCATGCACACTTAAGGACCAGGCCTCAGTGGTTATATGGGCCTCCTACTCCCATTTGAAGAATATCACCCAGCTAAACCATCTAATAGCATGTGAGGAAATAGTGTTGGCCAGTCATGTACTGGTATTATCTTATTGGGACTGCTGCAGTTAACTTTATCAGGGGCTGTTGGAACAGAATGAGTTTACCTTCAGCATGTCCAGAATTCTGCACTAAGGGTATTATGTGAATCATCCAGGTTTTGTCATACCATCCATGTATTACAAAATTTGGGTGGGCTACCATTTTTGTCTTTGTCTGTTTTTTAAGATTGTTTTGCTTACTTATAAACCCTTTACAGTCTGAGACTCACCTGTTTAAACAGTTGCTGGCAGCCTGTGTCCTGTCCTCCCACTAAGGATATCATGTAACGGGCTGTTAGTTTTTCTGAGAAGCACATCTGAAACATCAGGCAGATGCTCTTTTGCCTATGTGGCCCTATGTCTGCAGAGGGCTGAATCTAGCACAAGGTGACCTAGGCAGTTGTCTAGGATCCAATGTTGTCTGGGAGGCCACATAAACATTAAAAA
Organism: Protopterus annectens; assembly: GCF_019279795.1. Taxonomy (NCBI): domain Eukaryota; kingdom Metazoa; phylum Chordata; order Ceratodontiformes; family Protopteridae; genus Protopterus; species Protopterus annectens. The sequence continues at coordinate 1,237,227,878 of NC_056747.1, forward strand.
AACTGTCTCACCTACATCTCTGAACCCCAACTTCCTGATTTTGGGTCCGCTTAACTGTTCTGATTTAGAAGTGAGACTACAACTCCAATATCCCTTTCATTGTCTCAAAGAGCCAACGAGAGAGAGCTTGTAAGATTCAAAAAGCAAAGTAGTGCCATCTTCTTGAAAAAGTCAGTACTGACATTGCCAAAATTCATAATGCTGTGTATTATGTTCGTACCAATATTTCTGAAGTTAATTGTGTTTGACATAGCACTTGTGTGTCCATTGACTACAAGAATGAATGGCCGCCGGCTCAGAGAACCTCAAACCTCTCATATCTCCTCTGTGAACTCAAACAAATGTTCCTGGCAAACTCTGATTTTTGCAGACCTCTTAGACTCTTTCTGTGAAATCAAACAATCCAGCGTCTTAAGATTTTTGCAGACCTCCTATGGGAATGTTCTGAGTTTGGCAAACATGTGGATATCCTAAAAGTACCTGTTAAATCACTGAGGATAGGTTCATAGGTTCATAGGTTCATACTAGGCTATCTGCAACTATACCCATTATTTTGCTGTGCCTCTGTCGAGCAGTGACACTGAGGTAAATCTCCCATCCATTGGTCAAGATTTCTCTTGAACAAATTTTGTTCCACAGCATAGGGAGTCTTTGGGTGATGAATCTATCTGGCTCTGATGGATCTAGATTTTTTGATTGCAAAGCCAGTCAGTAATGCCAATTAAAATGTCATTAGGGAGGGTGGCCTAATGGTTAAAGTGTTTGCATTACAAACACACGGTGCAGGGGTTGAGTCTCACAAGGGATAATTGGCTAGGCTTAAAAATGTCTCACAAGGCCAGTTAGCCTAGTACTAATCTATGAACCTATTATTGCACAGAAAATGCATGTCAGTGAAACATTTGATTTTTACATCATATTTACACCCTCTCCTTTTTTTCAGACTGCTTTAATACCCGTAAATCCAATTTTCAGGGGTAACACAGGATCTCTGCCTGTTTAAATGACATGCTCAGAGTTACACAGTAAGGAAGTGGAACTAGAAAGAGCTAAACCCTGTAATACTGACTCCAGAAAGAAGCCCATTAAGAGTTCAGACCCTTAATCCTCTGCACTAACTGCCAGACCATTGTTAATTTCATCATTTTCTGTTAAATCACTGAGGATTTTTATCAGTCAATAATGCCAGTTCTTAGAGTTTCAAAGTTCTCATTGTTCAAAAAACTGCATGTCCATATAACACCTGTTGTTCTGTTAAATTTTAAGTGAATTAGAATTGACTGGCACTTAAGGCTCTGAACTATTAACAAACTGCCCCTGTACTCAAAAACAGGGAGTTTGAATCCTTCTATCTCCATTTGCCTCTTGTGTGATTTTGAAGAAGTCACCTAACCAGACAGTGCTCCTGGGTTGTACTTGAAATAGATCATTTTGTCCAATGAGTTTAACCATTTAAGAAATAGGTAAGAATATTTAAAATGTTTCCCTTTTTGGGCCTGTGTCCCACATTATGTTTGGTTTTTAAGTTCAAGTTCAGATGTGTTAAAGTGCTTTTCAACAAAATACAATTACAATATAAAGAAATAAAGTAATATAAACCAAAAATTAAAAACAAGGCCAGCTACAAAACAACTTAAAAATTCTCTCCCCAGCATTATATGCCAAGTCAAATAAATGTGTTTTTTTTTTTTTTGCCTGTGTGAAGCTAGTAAGGGAGAAACATTTACAAAGAGTTTCACAGATGTGGGGCCTGGTAAAAGAAAACCTAAAGCCTAAATTCCCAAAGTTGACCTTTGGAACCACAAGCAGCCCCTCAGATGCTGAGAACAATAAGGTCATTCATACAGCAGGGACCTCAGTATAAATGGACAAATACACTAAAGCCAGAATCTTGAATATGATCCTGCATTAAATAGGGAGACAAAACAGGTGTATTGCATTAGTAATGAGGTGTACCATTAAGTAATCTGGCTACAGAATTCTGTACTGTGTAACCAGTCATGTGTGGTATTAGGTAGATTTTCTGTTTCTCATTCACAAATCCAAGTTGCCCTTGAATATGGACAGGTATGAACTTTGTTTTATCTGGAAGAGGAGTCTGTTCCAGAGCAGCGGTGCCCTCTGCATGTATACCTTTCCCTCCAAACCATTCTATTGCTGTTGCAAAAGAGGTTTAAATCCCTAGACTGAGTGGTTTTGATACCATTCGACCTGTTGATGTGCAGTAAATCCATCAGGAATGGGTTGGAGGATGTCTTGTATGCCAGACACAGGTCACTTCTTAGCAGTCTGTAGGATACTGAGAATAGTGACAGGCCTTTGAGTCAGTTAGTGTAGGACAAATTGTTTAGGCTTTGTATCCTTTTAGTAAGGTACAGACACTATGTTCAAGATCAGTGTGTCTCAGAACATTCCATTTTCTCTGAGGTATGGTGATCTTGGAGATAGTATATAGTAGTGGGTGTCCAGAGTTGCACCCATCTGCTTTGGAGGGTGCAAGTAGGATTGCCCCTTTAAAAAAACAACTTTAAAGGAGGTCATGTTTATCATCTTTTGCTGTTCTACTGTGTTTTTTTCTCTTGGCTTGTACAAGTACCATATTGGGTATTTACTACTAACCAAAAATATCTGTCTTGTGGAAGGGCAAACTACATTTATTTTTACCTTTTCTTGTCTTCTTTCATAGAAAGAAACATAAAAAAATGAAGAAGCAAGCTAAGGAGGCACAGAGAGAACCCTGCCTTCCTAGCTCTGTACCCCATTGCATCTAGTTAAGTTGTATATCTCAGTTCCATCTGCAGCCACAACTGCATGTGTTTTGGCCTTCCCTGTAATACAGTCTAAGTCTAACCTCTTAAGTCCAGCCACCTCATTACTGGCTGTAATGTTATGTAGTGGTGCCTTTCCATTGTTATAATCCCTCTAGATGTGTACTACTTATGTTATTGTTGTATACTGTATTAACATAAACTTCCTTCGATTTCTGGCCAGATAAAGAGTAACTTGATATTTATCTTTCAGAGTGAAGGGAAAAGGCACAGATATAAAAAATGTAGTTTATCAGACTGAAACAAAGGCAACAGTAACAGTTATAAGGCAGCACCCTTCTTCAACAAGATGTAAGGAGGAAGAGAATTTTCAGCATGGCAATCCACACTCTTTAGTCTAATGCATATATTCTGACTGTACTCTCTAATCCTGTAAATAGACCCTCCATTTCTACAAATATCAGTTGGCTGGTATCAGCCAATTAGAATTTGGAGAATCTTCTCTGGACTACGGAACAGATGAGATGGTCATACTTTAACATTACAAAGTCTTCTGGGAAAGGTTGGGAGGTCATAAGGGTATTGTGCAACAGTTCCATTAACCCATTTTATAAGTGATTGACTGATTGATTGAAGTTTGATAACCATGGAGGTCAGAGTAGCCATGGCCCATTTGCAGTGAAGACAAGTGTCGAAAAATGTTGCAGTTAAACAATTCAAGAGATGCAGACTGAATAGTACAACATTTGTCAAAAACAATATACAGTTTGGATCACTGGTAGATTCAGTCTTTCATATGCATGTGTTTAAAATCAAATTAGTTATGTATGCAACGGTGGCATCCTATTAGAATTAGATTCAACAGTGCAAGTCCCAGAACTAAAAAAAATGAGTATACTTTGCTCTGCAGCTTAAGGGTACTAACTCCAAGACTGCCGTATCTCAAAGAAAAGGGAAATCCTTTGAGATACAGCAATTCAGGACTTAATATCTATTTCCCCTAACCCAAATTAAATGTTTACAGTTACAGACATCACACTTAAGTCTTCAGACCTATATTGGTAGCACTTTATAAACTGTAATGAAAATGGCAAGGCAATTCAGTTCAATTAAACAAAAGTGTTCAAATAAAGTTCAAATAAAATATTACTTAGACTGTATGAATTACATATTTTTCTTTCTTAACTAATGCTCTTCATCATTTGTGTGCTACTGTTGTTCTACAACTTTATAACTTTTGTATATTGTCTATAACTGTATTTATAACTTTGTATAATTGTGGAGACTCCAATGTCTGCGGAGCATTTCTTCTCGGCCCTCTACTGAAAATGGGCTCTTCCAGGCCCAGTGGACTACCCTGGTCATCATACTGAAATAAATAAAATAAAAATAAATAAATAAGTGCACAAATAAAAATAACTGGCTTAATCTGACTAGTCATTTGCTGAATGACTTAGTTATGTTATGTAACGAAAAAGTGTTCAGTTAAGTGAATCATATTCATTTAAGAATATTTGAAATGTGACAACTAGGAAATGAATAATGTGCTGGCTACATTCCATTCATATAGTAAAACTGGAAATATTGTGAACTGACTGCTACAGGTAAGTGTAAGATAGGTTATGGCTGGGATTTAAACCTGAAACAGAGCACATTACTTAGTCATCGTCTAGGCAGTATCTTCTTTGATACACAGTAGAGGTACAGACATTTATTTATTCATGTATTCGTTATCCAATTACCTGCTTAATCCAGCTCAAGGCCTCAAAGGAACAGAGACCTATCCTGGCAGTTAAGGCAAATAAATTAGTCCCGGACAGGCCAATAATTTTGGAGACATGGCAGTTCACCTACAGTACATCGTTGGGCTGCTGAAAGAAACCACCTGATGAAAACCTCACATGACTGGCAGCTGCAGAGAGGCCACAGTAGAGGATAACCGAACTGGAGGCCTAACCTGCCTGTGCAGCAGCAGCACTGACCACTGTGCCATGAGGACACCATCCAGACATTTATGAACAGCGTGATTTATTCTGTTATAATTCAAATGTCAGGGATCCCTTACCACATTTTAGGTAATGACAACTGAAATATCTGCATAGAAAAGAAAAGATAATTTTGTTGCCATCAATCCTGATAATAAATAGTAAAAGCTTTATAATCTGTCAAGAAAATAAACATTATTTTCCATTTAACAATTGTGTTTCTTCATAGCTTCAAGAGTTCTGTGAAGAACTGGATAGGAAGTCCGTTACATAAATCATTTCCTCTTTTAGAAATAAGCACACACACACACACACACACAGACAAGACACACACACACAGACAAGACACACCACACACACACACACACACACACACACACACACACACACACACACACACACACACACACACACACACACACACACACACACACACACACACACACACACACACACACACACACATAGTCAGAGTTACCAGACTTCTTGGACTGTTGTTCATAAACTTATTTCCTCTATGTGGAAAACAAAGCAGAAGGAAACACTGGCTGTCTGTACTGTGTGATTGTAAATCAAGGAAATCCCAGACACACTTCCAAGGTACACAGATAAAAAACACATTTCCTGGTGTTGAGTTGCATTGCTACACAGCTTTAAGCTGGGAACTAAAGGATGGGGGAGGGAATCAGATTAGTCCTTCCCAGAGTACTGATACCAGTAATTACAACTTGGATATGTTGTGTGTGTGTGTGTGTGTGTGTGTGTGTGTGTGTGTGTGTGTGTGTGTGTGTGTGTGTGTGTGTGTGTGTGTGTGTGTGAGATGGGGCAACAGTTCAAATCCCTGTTTTCTCATCTAGCTGAGCATTTCACAAAGGTGGGGCTGTGGCTGCACAGAGAGTGGTAGCTACAATAGTGCAAAGTCAACATGAGAAGTCATATAAACAAAAACTAAAGAAAACATGCACATGCTCAATAAAAGAGGTGAATTGCGTGCATATGTGTGGGGGAGGGGGTATGACAGAAACTTTCAAGCACCTAAAATCAGCTATCAGCATCCAGAAAGGCAGTACCTTTCAGAAAAAGAGCTATACAAAATAGAGTCATGTTATGAAAACATGGCAAGGAAATTCAGGAAGCACAGAAGCTCAGATGCAATCTAAGGAAATACTTTGCCACAAATGGTGCATGGATGGACCAACTTTTTAATGAGACTGTAGAGAAGACAACAGTGGAGGAATTCAAGAGTGCATGGAGCTGGCCACACAGTTTTAGAAATCTAAAATGTTTTCCTAAATTTTTCTAAAGGAAATTGATGTACACCTTGGCAAGATAAGTGTATATTTTTTACCTTCCATCAAATGCTGTGTTTCTCTACCTAGGAATAGTTCACTGAAACCACAAAATGTCTCCCTGAAATTGAAGTCACTGAGAAGAGAGAGACAGAGAGAGAGATGACAGAAGCAACAGAATTTGATACGCTGTGCAGTGTAGTCAGAGGTTCTAATCTTGGTATGTTCTGAAATAGGTTCATATGTTGTTACTAGGCCAGCGACCACTAGGGCCCTTACAAGCCTAGCCACGCACCCCAAACCATTTGGGTCCCTGAGTATCATGGACGTCTACATGAGGAGGTCATGTTCGTAGGAAGGTAACTAAGGATTTGTGGGGAGGGGGTGATATTTAGGATAATATTTTTCTTATTGACTGCCTCTGTCCATAAAGGATATGGGGGTTAGACCAGTGGTAAATTTACAATTTCCCATTCAGTTACCAAGCTTTCATTTGAACAGGGTCAGGGAGGAACTCTGATTTCCCTAGTGTGGGAATCCTTAAAAAGAAACAAAAAACTGTTTCTGACAGCTTTTACATAACTCGTGAAGTGCATGTTAGATGTGTGCAGTTCCCATTGGATAAATGTCTGTGTAAAAAATAAAATCAGCATTAACAAACAGTTCGTGAACTCACCCCATGCAGCTAGATCAAGTGAACAGCTTGTCTGACACTGCAGAGCTTTATCAATGCTAGCAATTAAGAAAACCTGTAATAATTAGTATGCAGATTAGCTTCTGTTAGTTATTAAACCAAGTTGTATTTTAATGACGAGAACTGGAACTCTGCAGTATCTGAAAGGCCACAAATTAATAATCAACAGCAGTTTGTTATAGGGGGTTTATGGTTGTAAAAATACAATTACACTGCATTTTGTCCTCCTAAATAAAACAAATTATAGGACAAAATTATTAATGTAATGCACTAGTTTTTGCAGGGCAACCCCATACTTCCACTAACTTACAACTTCAACTTCAGCTTCAGAATTAAACAATACCAGAGAAAAGGGAAAATTCTCCTGTCCCGTTACTTAATGATCCTACGGAAATACCACTGTTGCATTCCCTCTTTTTGAACTGTATTCCATTCACTGTGTTTAATTCAAATAAAATACATTTGAAAAGAACACAGTTCAACCACTATATGTGATCCATTATAGGCAACTTTACACAAATCATAGAAGGGGGGAAAGCCAAGACTTTTTCACCAAGAGATGGCAAAGTTGACCCAGTGATCTAATCTCTGTGATCCGAAGTTCAAGATTAGATGCTGTAACCACACATTGTTTCTAAATTAATTTGAAACTCTGAACTAGTGTAAGTTAACAATAATGAATCAACAGCTAAAAAATCTAACATGAAGGATTATTATATCCAATATTAATATGTGTACAGTTCAAGCATGTCAGCACTGTATGTCAACCCACATGCCACAAATACAAATACCATACATATATAAACAGACATACAAATGCACACACCGCACATACATACATACACACACAAATATGTGCACAGATAGACATATCGCACCTACATTAATACAGACATAACTATGCACAGTATAAACATACACTGATGTATACATGTACAACATATACATACAAAGATATATGCATGCGTGTACACACTCACGGCACATACATATATCAGTACATACAAACACACACATACACACGCACACACACACACACACGCACACGCACACACACACACACACACACACACACACACACACACACACACACACACACACACATACACAAGCAGCATGCTACCAATACGACATACATATTCTGAATACACAGCACATGCATGAAAGAATTTAAAGTGCATTCTTCTACACTGCACTTCTTTGCTTCAGGATGACTAATTTGAAGCTGCATATTGACATCCATGTAATTTTGCCATGACTTTATACTCATAAACATCAGTAGAACACATGGATCTAAGGACATGATGCAGTCTGTCACAGCATGGGTTCTTGAATAACGCTTAAATACATTTTGATTTTTTATGGAAGTATTGTTTGTTCAAAATAAACAGTACTTGGCAGATAACAGGGATGAGTTTTTTGTTCATGACATCAGCCCCACCCCCCACCCCATGTGGTTACTGCAGCCATGATACCCCCACCAAATATTATAATTGACTCAAAGGCTGATGAACCTTGGGGGTATATAATTTATACCATCTCTTAGTCCCAGAATAAGATACAGTGTAATCAAAACCTGCCTCGTCATGATATCCTAACACTGATATACCATTGTCCCGGTGAAATGAATGACAAATAAAAGTGCCAGGAAAAAAATGTAATTAAGGAAGAAGTGCAGTTCCATTTTGCATGGTTCTGAGTGCCACAGGTGCTTTGTAAAAATACTACTACTGCGGTGGTGGTGCTGCGGTAGCGTTGTCGCCTCATAGCACAATGTTCGATTCTCAGCTAGAGCGTCTTCTGTGTAGAGGCATACGTGAATGGGGCATGCCTTCATTGAAGGTAGTGCATCAGGGCCGGTAACCCGGTACGTAAAAATCCACTACCAATCATTACAAACCAGAGTTCCGCTGTGGCGACCCCTAACTGGGAAAAGCCGAAAGACACAAACAAACTGAGTAAATAGGGGACAGTCTTACAATATGCCAGGTTTTGACATATGGAAGTGGCATATTTTAATTATATATTAATTGTTTTATTGACCTTTGTTTACTGGGAGAGTCTGAATGGGTAGAACCCATTTTCAAAAGGGGAACCGATTTGAATGTATTAATATCAAATTGCATTATATAAAATAGCAGGCGATTATGATGTTTCACACACTATACAGTATTTACAGCATATTAAGCTCAGACACATCTATACAACATTGCATATACAGCATGTAAAATTCAAACATGATTAGCAAAGTTATTATTTTACAGTGTATGTAGTTTTAGCACACAGCAATAAAGCACATGCTTCTTTTATTTAAACAGTCACATTCACTTGTACGTGTAACCAGAAGATTGCTATAGTAAAAGTGTGAGAATTTTGGGATGTTTGTTTGATTTGACTGCAAGAAGAAGCAACTTTCTTAAAGGGGTTTGTACAAGGGGTTGTACAAGGGCAAGACTGTTTTATAGATGGGTGTGATTTCATTAGGACATTGTATTTGGGGAAATTTGGCCAGCATACTTGGGGAAATTCTCTAAGGGCTTTGCTGGGCACATGCATGTTAGAGAATGTGCAGGATATTTTTTTGTGAGACTTTAACACGGCAGATGCTGAGCAAGCATTACAGGGTTTACCTGACAAAGTACTATCACACCTGGATGGCATTCTGAACTCATGGGTGTTGAATCTAAGAGTTTGCAAAGAGCAACAAATGGAGTATATAGGCGACAGATTTTCTGATTCAAAGACCTTCTGAGATGAGATGGTTGCTTTATAGGGTGTTTCAGGGGAAACGATGGATGATTTAAATCTAGGAAGAGAAGAAGTGAGTGATTCTGAGGTGTCTGACATCAGTAAGGCCCACCAGACGGAGAACATGGCAGAAGCTGAACAGAATGGTCCTGTACATGAACAAGGGAGGTCATATGAAGCAGCAGCAGAAGTCTACTATTCATTTTGCATGGAGGAATGTGTCCTGGATAAAGTTTCTGTGGTCAGACTGACAAGTGCCTGACAGGAACTTTATGTGGGAAAAGTTGCTTCTGCTGGAGTTCCAAGTTAAACAAATTACAATGCTGAGCCTTGCAGAATCTGAAGATACCTCCACTGTCAATTATGGAGATAATACTTTATTGGTTAAACTGTAGGTTGCTTTTGATGAAAATAGTAACAAAAAGTCTGTGGAAGTAGTACTGAGACTTTTTGACTTTGCCTGGGCCTTTGAAGAATATGACAAATATAGGCTGCGACTAGAGGGTTAGAAGATGAATATTGTGCTATCTGTATTAGAAGGTAATATGGTGTATCTTCATAATGAGATTTATATCATGAGGAACGGGTATATTACCAGGTATAAAGACTAGTCAGAAGTGTATTTCTCTGTCTGTTGTGGATCTCTATCAGAAAGTTACGTTCCCACACTGTGGAAAGTATCACATATAATTCCCCTCCACAAGGGCGGCCCCTCCAGAGAACTAACCAATTAGTGCCCCATAGATATTCTCTCTCCACTCTCCAAAATACTAGAGAGATGCATACACTCTCAGGTCTCAGACTACCTCCTTACTAACAACCTCCTTTCCAATACTCAGCATGGTTTCCGACCAAACCATAGCATCACCACTGCCTTACTCTCCTTTACTAACACTATCCTTCAGCATAAAAACAATGGCCATCTCTCCTCTGCTACTTTCCTAGACCTATCTAAAGCATTTGACATGGTCCCACACAAACAACTCATCTCTGTCCTCAATAACCTATCCTTCTCTCAATCAGTCACCAACTTGTTTCAGAGTTACCTGTCTGACCGCCAACAATCCGTTGTATGGCAGAATAAAATATCTCCCCAACTACCTGTCTCCATAGGGGTTCCGCAAGGATCCATCCTTGGACCCCTACTCTTCTCTGTTTTCACCAATAATCTAGCCTCTGCCACCAAACATGGCACATTCATACAATACGCAGATGACTCAACCATCAGTTGCTCAGCCCAGTCCCTACCCAAACTGCAAAAAGTCACACAGGAAGCCTTTTCCTCTGTTGAAACTTGGTTATCCGATGCCCAATTAATACTCAACCCAAACAAAACTAAACTACTCATCTTCCAACCCACCAAACATACTCAAAACAACTCTCACTTTAACATCACAGCAAAAGACAACACCACTATATACCCAACTGAACACACCAAATTGCTAGGAGTGGAAATAGACAATAAACTAAAATTTGACATTTACATATCCACGACCATAAAAAAAGTCCACAAAAAACTAGGAGCATTATAGAGAAATAAGCAACTTCTCACCAAAGCAGCAAAGATTTCAGTAGCAAATTCCCACCTTATCTCCACCTTACTTTATGCCTCTCCAATATATACCAACCTAAGGCAATGCAATCTAAACAAGCTAGAGACCTGCTACAACAAAATCGCCAAATTTGCCACAGGGGCATCCTACTGTAGTCACCACTGTCTCTCACTTGCTGAACTGGGCTGGCTTGAATTCCCTCACCTCCTTCAATGGTATCAACTATCACTCACCCACAAACTAGTAAACCATCCACTAAATGTTCCATCCCTCCAGAATCTACTCCATCCATATCGCACCACCAGACCACTAAGATCCAGCAACAAAAATCACTTGCAGATCACTAAAGCCAATAACTCTGCTGGTGAAGCACTATTCTCTTGCACCATAGCCAAATTATGGAACTCCTTCTCACCCACAGTTACCTCCATACCATTATGCACCCACTTCAAAACTTTACTAAAAGCGCACTAAAAACATGCTGGCTATGCCCTTGCAACTCCCACTCTAATATCACCCACCCCATCCAACCACTACCTTTCTTTCCACCCCACTAACTACCTTGATTACAGCAAGCTCAAATGCTCAGAAGCCTAGTACTTATTATACAGCAGAAACTTCTTATTGTAACATTTGTTAATGTCTGTTGTGTACTTTGCAGATAAAGATTCTAGTTGTCTACTGATGTACTGTGTTCTTCATCTGTAAATATGTTTGTAATTAATTGCTATGTTAAATTGTTAATCGCTATGTAATCCAATGTAACTACTGTCTGTTTATTTTAACTGTGGAACTTTTCTCCCCAGGCCTCTGCTGAAAATGGACCTACGTCCAGTCGGACACTCCCGGTCAACAAATGTAAATAAATAAATAAATAAATAAATTTCAGCTGTAGCAAAGAGGATAGTATTAGTACAAAACACTCAAATAGATATTGTACTCTTTGTAGAATGGGGAGGGTCTTCTGAGTGAGAATTATGATGAGGCATGTACCCAGAATTATAGCCTTCAATTCTGTCCCTCTTGAATAATTACTTGTTTTATATGCCTTCTTCCCAACATTGATTACAGATGTTTTTTTCCTTTGTAATGCTTCCTCTGTTGGCTTACATCTTGGATTCAACCTCCAAGGAGGGACAGTTTTATTTATTTTTTATTCATCTTTTTTGTTTGCTTTATAATTGTCAACAAATAATTCCTTTATTCCTTTTTTCAATATTTTGTGAGATTACTGCAAAGTAAACTTGTATCATTTGTATGACAGTATTAATGTAAGGAAAGTATTTTGTGATGAGAACTACTGCCATCTGGAGAAACTTGCTAACTTATTTTATCGCAGTTCTGAAAGATGCAAAGTTTCTTTTCAGATTTATTATTCTTTAAAAGAGAAGAAGAAACCAGCTGCTAGATATTTCTCTCTCAAGTTATGGCAATAAAATGAAATACTGAGTAAGCGTTTTGAGTTACACAGGGATTTACAGAGGTAGCCCACCCCATTCTTCAAATAGTTTTGCAGTATCAGTTGTGATAAGAGTTATGAAATGTCAAATGCAGTAGAAAATACATACAAATGACTGGGAACAAGTGTTTGTTTTTGAGCAGTGTGCTGCTTAAAGCCATATGAGAAATGAATTAATATCTGTGGTTTTATAGAACATTAACAGTGTTGCTTTGCTTAAATGATTTGGAAATTGGTGTAGTAGTCTTTTAGATAATGCAGTTTTCTTATCTACCGGTTCTTGCTATAGCATAGAAGTCTGTCAAGAGTTTCATGACATTCTTTTTCTTTAGCTGTTATATCACATCTTGTCAGCCATTCTTTAAAACTCTTGCATCCCATCTTGTCTCTTTTCATGTTCACTTCATTTCTGTTTCTCTTTGTCTAAATCCACTACTTTAATTTAATGTGTCTTTGCATCTGCTGGTTTTCTAGATCCACTGTGGTGTGATATTTTCTTGACATAACAGTTGTGGCATTTCTTCATAAAACAGGTCTTCAAAATTCTTACTGAGCAGCTGAAAGTTGAATGCTGCCTTTATTATATAATTCGGGTGAGTGAGTTGAGGTGCATTGTTTATGTTTTCGTGATGAGGTAATCTTGCGCCTGCTCTTCACTCAGTGATATTACTGGTCAATATCATCACTGCTGATACAGCTGAATAGCCAATCCGATTTCTCAAATTTATATACTAGATGCATTTAACATTTATACATTTGTGTTGGTGCATATTAAAAAATCTGCAAATACATATACATGTACATATGCTCATGTGTGTTGCATGACCTTATCAGCCTGTCAGATGTTTTGTCTGACACAAAAGGTTTCTTTAGTTACAGCTGACTTAACTTTTTCCTGCCTTATAATTGGATAATGCATACAGACATCAAAACAAGCCAGAATGAGTCACACCAAATATTGTAGCTTGATTCCAACCTGCCTACCTTTTTTACATAATTCACAGAAGACAGGGTGACATTAAAATGTAACAGCAGTGCCAGGGACAGAGGGATACATTGGGAGGATCCCACCCCTTGCTACTGCCTTACTGATACTAAGTAATATTAACCAATACTCCATCTGTTAATCCCTTTTATTTCCTTATAAATGGTCATTCATTTATTAAACACAAGTTGCCTTTAAGGTGAGACTGCAAATGATATGGTGTCATACCAGGGAGGCCACTGAGTGCTTATTCTTTAAATACTTAAAATATTAGACACATAGGTGTCCATGGGAGGGGAGGGGACTGAGCAGCTACTGCTAGTGTGCATCCTAAGGGGAAGGATATGGTTCTGGCTCACCACATGGCTGGGCTAGCAGGAGCATTAGGTGTTTACCCAGTGGAGTTGTGGGTTGACTGAGCTCACATTAGCATAATACAATCACTCTAAGTAAAGGTGAAACCAGCATGCAGAGGTATGCTTCCCCTGCAGAGGTGGTGATTACAGGCTTGGTGGAGCCAACAACAGCGAGGTGAGTGCTCCTAGATGAAGAAGGTAGGCAACCCCTCCCCTCCAAGGACCAGCAATCTGGCCTGCTCCTACTGCCTGACTATTGCCAGGGAACAGAGGGCTTATAGGGGCTTTCCAATAGGAGCAAATGGGCCATGGCTCTTTCAGCTTGCCCAGGAATGCCAATCTCCCATTTTCTTAGAATGGCTGAGCCAAATGGGGAAGGTAAAAGAGGCATTGAGCAATACAAATATAAATCTATGATTAAAAGTAAGAAAGACGGCTACATAAATTAAGAATTAAAATGTAATAGTTTGCTTATTTTCCTTCCTTAGCTGTTGCAGATGCAATGTCTGCTCCTTTTTTGGAAGGTGGCCAGGGTCTCAACATTTGTTTGTACCAGTCAAAACTGTCGAACTGCACCCGTCTCCTCCCCATTCCTCACAAGCCTTGGGAGATGAGAGTCCTATTATCAGTGACAATAGAAGCATTCCAGGGATTAGGAGTAAATTCCAGCTCCCAAGCAGTTGTTATTGTATTCCTGTTGCCAAAACAGAAGTCCATGCTTCTTGCAACATACCAGGTTAAACCAGCACGTGGCCCTTGTAAGAAGATTTTAATGACAAAATACATTAAACAGATAGGCATGCTTTCATGCAGAACATTTATTTAAAATCAGACAAATATAAGACTCTCAAGGGAATTAAAGAAAAACACTTCTGCCAATTGCAAACGACATCTGCTCACATTTGATCAACAACAGAGATAGTGCAATCTGCTAAAAAGTGAAATATTCTAGCACTGTTACTTTAGTGCTAAAACACTATTTAAGCCATTTTCTAAAACAATTTATATATATATATATATATATATATATATATATATATATATATATATATATATTAAATCATTGTTTAAAGCTTGTATCCAGAAATAAAACATGCAAACTTAACTGCCTATTTAAAGAATGTTTAACATCAGTCAATAATGTGCAAGCATCTCACAAGTAGTTTTAGCTTCAATGCAATTGTATTTTTAAATTAAATCTGTTCTGCTAACTACAATAGGGATTTTGATCTAATAAAGCACACTTAAAAGCAGATTATGAATCAGAAGGACAACCTGAAAATGTAGGCGTAACAGCACGTTTCCACTTTAAGACAGGCATTGTTCATTTTTTATGCTAGTGGTATCCCCTGGCAGAAGCCATGGGAATGATATCTGTCAGTTAGACATAAGTGTTCAATGCAGGCACAGGAGGAAGGTGGGTTATTTCATGTTGCAGAGAAAGAAGCACCTGCTTGGTGCCATTGAAATTCGGTATTCTCAGGGAAAAGTAGGTCTCGTAGACGCTCTTTAAAAAAATCTTCCCATTGCTTTTGGATATATGAAATGACCCCCGTACCCTGCCACCTCTTCAAATGTCTCTAGAGTCCCTCGGAGAACCACCCCTGCTCTGGTAAAGGTATTAAGGATGGCAAAGAAGGAGAGCTTAGGTGGTGAGGTAAGCAGAGGTTGTAAGGTGGGCAAACTGTATGGCGCTAAACATAATCAAATAATGAAAAAATGAGACGCCAGGTATTTGTTATGGCTGGATGATTCTAATAGGATTAAGGCCAGTTTTCTGCATCTAGATAGTTCAAATGCAAAATGCACCAAAGTTGCTACCCAGAAACAACTGAGCTTTCAAAACTGAGTTCCCTGAGAATTAAAATATATACGCATCACAGTGTCCTGCCCCCCACCCCCAATCCCTGATACATTTATATTCTGTCAGGTTACATTATCAGTAAGACAAGTGACTTGTGTTTCATCAGTGTTAATGTGTTGCCCTGCACAGCTATTTATCACATCCCCACACACAGGTAGATCAGTAATCATTGACTTTAAATCACATGATATCATTAATCACAATTCCACAAAAGTACAAATCATTGCTGAGTGCATATATCTGGACACATGTATGCTACAGAACTTTGCACAGGAAGAGTTTTTTCACTGAATCACCCTGCTCATTTTTAAATATGCCTACATTTTGTATTATTATTTCTTGTATTTTACTTACAATATTATGTCAATTAATACGTATCCATCCTTAATACTTGTTTTATCTGTTTGTTCTGTAAAACCTTGCCTAATCCTTGATCTATGTCGCTTTAAACGTATTTGTTGCCAGAAGTAATGATGATGTTTGTTTTCGAAGCATTAATATCTATGCGGTAGGGGTTTCATCTGTGATGACAAGACTGGATTGTTGATATTAAGGAGGGGCCAGGCACATTATGAAGCAGAGATTTTCAGATTCTGATTATAGTAGCATAAGTGGTCTACATCAATCATTACATAACAAAGGGGTAGCACTTATTCTGAGGTGCAGAAGCATTCTGGTCTGATGCCTGGAAATGCCACATTGAATCGAACTTAATTTCCACGTATAACCAAGAGCAATTCAATAGAAAATGCCATTATACCACCAACACAGTAAGAGATTTAGAAAAAAATCTGATCACAGTATGTCGTTTAAAAATCAGAAAGAAAAAATAAGGCAGCATAATCTGTTTTTTCACATTCACATACATCAAGGTAGGGTAAACAAGTATTTGAAGAAAAAAATATTTACAACATGAACTGGAAGGAGATAATAAGAGAAGACTGACTGCAACTTTGAAGAAGTTGTATAAAGAATGCTGGATGTGCAGGGATGCGCTTTGAGGAAGAAAGAGGTATAAGGAATGGAACAAGAAAATGAAATAAGTAAACATAAATAAAACACGTAGTAAATTACTGCATATTTTGTACAATGTGATCCACCCTCCTGTTCCTCTGTCAGCTGATATGAAAACTTATTCATTCATTAATTAATTCATTCATTCATTGCTTTTTGTAATGTTTACCTACCTACCTAGCCTGCTTTGCTCTACAACTATTCCCCTGGTTACCTCATCCATACATCCTGGCTTCCCCATCTACTACTTAAAAGGCTACTACTGATGTAATTCTATTATTGGGTAGATTCCAAACTAATCAGAAAGTGGACTTTGCCAGGCACATTAGTAGTGTCTGAGGAGTAAGGGATCCTATGGTGAGATATACAATGCCACAAAGGGAGCCTTCGCGTGAGCAGAGCTGGTTAAAATCCATAAATTGTAGGAATAGCATGTGCAATAAGATCACAATGTCCTGCTGTTCCTTCCTGTTAAGTAGGCTCCCTCCAAGGGTCCTAGTCTCCACCAGAGGTCACAGAGGTGGGTCTATATCACATAGTTGAAGTTCCGTAACTTCGACTGCCATATGTACGAACACATATGTCCGAAGTTACAGAACTTTGACTATGTGCAAAACAATTTAAAAAAAAAAGGGAAAACAAAATAAAAGGTTGTATGCAGGGGGGCAAGCCCCCCTGCATCCCTCACAACCCCGCTCTATAAATATACCAACTGCGAGGTCGCACTACAGTGCAGTACAGAGAAAATTTCCTTTACTGCACTGTAGTATGACCTAGGAGTTGGTATATTTAAAGAGTGGGGGGCGGTGTGGGGGGTGCAGGGGAACTTGCCCCCCTGCTTACAACCCTCAGGTACATTCTTTTTGTTTTTATTTATTTATTTATTTATTTTACAATCAAAGTATGACACCTTCGAACTTATGGTTTCAACAATATCACGTTCGAAGTTGTCATAGTTCAACTACATGATATAGACCCACACAGCAGCAGTTTCCCCTAAATACTCCCTCTGGTATAGGAGAGCTGGGTGCCAGCTACTTCATCTCCTCCCCCCACCACCACCTCTACCAACAGTCTGAGCCTGTTCCCAAAATCAGTGTCAATCATTAATTTTCTAATACCAACTTTATCCTATTCCAGATTATGGAGAGTAGACATTCACAGGTATAAGGCAGAGACAGAATTCTGCATGGGATGCCAGTCCATTGCAGGACACACACTCATTCACACAATACACTTACTCACACATCTACAGGCAATTAGGAGAATCACCAATCACCACCTAGAGCACATCTTTGTGATATGAAAGGAAGCAACATCAATGGGCAAAAATCCACCAAGACACAAGGAGGGTATGCGGACTCTCCAAAAACACCTATCCCAGTTGAGAACCAATTTGGAGAATCATACAGTTTGAGGCAGTAGTACAACCACTTCATCACTGTGTTGCCCTTTTGTGAGAACTTAAATGACCAACATTTTATCTTGTATCTTCAACATCTAAAACTTCTGTCATAAAATTATACTTGTATGTATGTTACATGTATGTTGTTTGTTTTCATAGATACTTCAAAATTTCTGAGAAATTGGCATATTTTGCATATTTTGATACATTAATTCTACTGAGAATGTTTTTGCATTATGCATTTGATCATTTGTCATTGTATCAGAGTTTTGTATATCTCACCTCTCTCTTGTACTGCGTATTATTTTTGATACACTAGTCAGAAACAGGGCAGTAAAATGATTTTATGTTTAGTTTCTCAAGACTGAATCAGTAACAAGAGGACAGGGATGCCTGCCTTGCAAGCCTTCTCTTTGAGATTAGTCATCTTGGTAAACAATCAAGGAAGTATCTTATCATGGAGTTACTAAAGGTTTTGGTAATGTTTAGGATACAGGAAGTGATAATAAGGAAACACAGACAGAGAGAGAGAGAGAGAGAGAGAGAGATCATCTCTTAAGGGGTGTTGGCAGCAGAAAGCCAAACCTATGCAGATTTCATTACCAAATCATTGGTATGACAGGCTTTCTGCTGTTTCACAGCAAGATTGTTACTGACTGGAAGCACCAGTTTGAAAATAATGTCAAGTGACAACAGAAAATGTGTTTTCCAAGCCAGTAGGAGGTACCATTCTTTCATTAGGGATGGTGGACAAAGCTCAATGAATATTTTCAATGTTTTCATCCCATAGCTGACAAAGCTGGGAGCTCTGGCTAATTTGTGCCTGGCCATTCCCATACTTATGCTGACCCAGAACTGAGATGATTAGAAATATTTGTAGGCCGCTGTGGAGTCTTGTTAAAGCATCTTCTGTCTGACTGTAAAGGAAGGACAAGAGCTGCAAATAGTAATGTAATATTTGTATATGCATTTATGTATCACTTCAGAGGCTTAATTATCTGTTCTCCAAAAAGCTAAGAAAAGTTGCTGCATTGTAGTGTGTAGCTTGACTTCTGTTCTGTTAACTGTAGGTGACACTTTTCTTCAGAAAGGAAGGTTACTGTCAAACCTAGGGATTCTGATGCAAGTAAGGAGGTGATGCATTAGTCCCACAAGTCTATGAAGGGTGAACCATGTTGCTGCAGCTACATCCCCAACAGTGGCAGCCAACATCACCAAGTTCCAGTTGGAAATAGAAAATGCAGACCTAGGAGTGAAGGCTTCAAGCTGGTCCTGTCTTCTCAAGTACCTAAACTGCAAGCTAGGGGTTCAGAAGTCAAACCAATTTTATGTAAACTCTGGTGAGAGGATAGACCGATAGAGGTATTACATAGTGTGTTTCATGGTGCTTAGGGGTATGTCTTAGGTTCATAGATTAGTACTAAGCTAACTGCCCTTGTGAGCCATTTTAAGCCTAGCCAATTATCCCTTGTGAGACTCAAACGCTGCACCTTCTGTTTGTAAGGCAAACACCTTAACCATTAGGCCACCCTCCCAACCTTTGATACTGATGTCTGTAGAGGAAATGACTGTCAAGAGACAGAAGGTCAGTTTGGGTTTAGTTAACTCAGGTTTGCTTCATGACAGCTTTGAGTCACTAGCCACAGTCCTAATAGATGGAGAAACAAATCTCTATCAGTGGTGGTAGGACCACAGCATTACTAAGAGTTTGTTGTCCTACATCACAAAGCTGTTTGGACACCATCTAGGCATTCTAGTAAGGATCTCAAGTACATATTTTATTTGTTTGTCCTTTATGGACCATTTTCAGCTATAGATTAGGCCATAAGGGGAAGGGGAAATGCAGAATGCAGGGACATTCTAAGTAGCCAATCAACAAGTAAGTATTTATTTATGCTATATTGAACCTTTGTTTGACTAGGGACTTCAGTATGAGGCAATTTTCTGTAGTGTTAGCACTGAATAACTGAGGGGCAGGCTGTCATCAGTTTGGGGGATTTTGATGCTTTTGTGTGCACCCCTGGTGGACTCTAGAAGGGTAGTAGCTGTAAGAGCTGTAGTGAAACAAGAGGCAGTGTAGACATGACAGTATGTGTGTGTCTGTCAGCTTTGTTACAGGGTTAGTCTCTAAAGAAATCAGTTTAAGTCAGCAAAGCAACATCATCTTTACTGTATTCATGGGTGTCACCAGATTCTCCCCTCTAGACTGACTGGCATTAGAAAAGACCTGTGGGCCATAAGGACATGACACCCTCCCCTGAAGGGCAGAATTTTCTCTAATACTAATGTGCACCAATACAGTTACAAGCCTAACAAGAGTTACAGAGGCAGAGCCAAGGGATGGCACAGAGATGTGCTTCCCTTCCTTTTATTTGGGATGGATTTTCTTATCCCCAAAATAATCAGGTGGTTGCAAAAATGTAAAGCTTTAAAGAGTCTTTCTGAGGTACTTATAGCAAAACAAAAAGGAAACATGTTCTGATCCACTGAAAGAAACCACTGGAACAAAGAGCTGATGTGATATCTATTAATGGACTGACATAGGTCTAAGCTCCATACAAATATCTCATGCAGTTCAAAGACATGAGCCGCTTGCACCACAAAACCTCTATTGGTCCAAAACCAGCAAATGGAACAAGGGTTGGGGTGGTAGATAATGGGTCAGCTAAGGGGCCCCAACAAAATTGCCCAAACTGGGCCCCACAATTGCTAAGGCCAGCCATGTATTCATTTATACCATTTTTAATGTGTCAAAGTATCACATTACCTCTGTACCCCGGTACTTGCAGTGCATAAGAATTTGGCTGTATCTGAGAGCTTAAGACAATACTGAGGCTGCTAAAAAATTATATTTTTCATGTTCAGTATAAGTATATTTTTGCCATCAGTATTTTCATAGCATCCTTACAACCTGCATTTATTAGTTACTTTTTATAGGTGATGTACAATCATAATGCATGCTAAAAAGATGGAAAAATGGAACATTTTCAGAATGTATAAGCATATAAGCGTTAGTCCTGCTTCTCATTCTCCTCACTTTTACAGTGATCTGCCCAAGGCTTCTACATCTTCATCTCATCAGAACATTGGCCATTTCCCTACATTTGCCAATGGAATCACAGCAAGATGTTATCACACCACAATTATTTACTGGTAAATTGCCTAAGAATTTAGATGATTTAATTACAAATATCAGTCAGGCACTCCTCAGGTATCTTCCTTCACTTTATAGCGTTTCTGTGAGACCACAGTCAGTATGTTGAATGCTATCACTTTATAACCACCTGAGCTGGAGATTGTCGGACTAAGGATCAGTATTGAGCATTAACATTGTCCAGCTTGTTTGCAAATTGCTTAACTTAGCTTGTATTTAGGCAGCATGTTTCTGAGGGCCTGTGCTCAGTTTACAGGACCTGTTCTAGGACTGGTGTGTGCTCTCTCTGATCTCTGGAGTGAATTCAAACAAAATCCAAGGCATCCTTTGAAATCTACAGAAAAATAAGCATTTCTGTTCACTGTACTGCACTTTTAAATTGTGTATTACTGAACTGCCACCTAATTCTAACTGTTTTTAAGCAATTTTAACTGTTTTGCTGTTTCACTGTTTCAACTGTTTGCTGATTGAGACTCTTTTTCCTGTACTTTTATTTTCTAGTACTTGTGTGTTTTATAGCAGAGGCTAGATTCAGATTTGCTGAATCTGAACTGTTTGGCATTATCTGAGCACCCAAACTAACCATCTTACATTAAGAGGGCCCCCCCTGAACACTTCTGGCAGAAGAGTGTAGGACCGATCTGAGCTGGAGATTGTTGGAATGAGGCTCAGTACTGAGCACTTTCATTGGCTAGCTTGTCTGAAAATTGCTTACCTTGTTTTAAAAAAGGGATCAGTTGCTACATAAGCCCCATGTTTGCACAGGATTGCACCTGTTGTAACACAGCTCCACAAAGTTTGACAACCAGCCACTGCTCTACTATATTCATCTGATCAATTCAAGGCATCTGATTGCATGTAGTGCACATTCACGCAGCACTGCACAGTGGAAGTAACCACTGGCGTTTATAGAAGCAAAAGCTAAAGTAGATTTATTTTCCCTTAGAAGCTACCCTGCCCCAACTGAGGAGTCCCTTAAATTGTGCTTAGCTCCTCAGAGAGCACATCAGCTGGGCTTTCTACAGTATTTGTCACTTTAACTGAACTCTCCTAATCCCTAATAGTCTCATACCCTTTTGCAGATCCATTAGTATAGGCCCAGCGTTAAATCCCCAATTGAACCATATCCTTCCTCATTAAAGTAAGCAAATTTACACCTAGTATTATGGATGGCCAGTTCTGCTCCATTTCTCCTTACATCCTGATTGACATTGGTATCCTGAGGCAGTGTAGCAATTGCCTCATGTACACTGACAACCAGCTACTCCAAAACCACTCAGGTTCAATTTGTGAGATGTGCATATACACCAAGAATTTGGATTCTTTGCCTTCTCATTCACAGAACAATGACACTGAACAGGTTGTCAGCCCACATACTACGCCTCCTGCACAAACCATGCTCTCAACGCATAAGCCATCATATGAGGAGGTACTCACCAGACATTTACCTAAACACAAAGATCTTCAAAACAAACATGCTACACCTAATACAGTCCGTACAGCACTCAATACATAGAACATCACAAGCTCGGGTGTCTCACCAAACAAGCCCATAAGGAAAAGCACATCGAAACCAAATTTTTTGGTCTTAGGCAACTCAGTAGTGAGACACACAGATGTCCCACTCAGCAGGCTGGACAAGGTTACAGTCAGCTGTCTGTCGGGTGCCAGGATCCACCAGATTACACGCACACTCAAGTCTCTCCACACCAATTACTGTTATGACTCCATCATAGCTCATGTTGGTGTGAATGACTTGAGGCTTACCTCACTGGACTATATGAAGAGACACGACTGAGCTCTCTGAATATGTGTCTCAGGAAGGTATGTCCCTGGCCTTGAGCAGCATACTACTTTCACCTAAGATGATACCACAATATACACAAAGAAATGATTGACTGCAACAATTGGCTTATTTTCTGTTTTCATTTTAAGGGGATCCAGTACCTGTCAGCTTGGGATGACATGGTACAGAGACCACACTGCTTTGCCAGAGATGATCTTCATCTGTCACCTCTGGGATTTTGGTTACTGACTAAGGCTCTTGCCTCCCCCATAGTGCCTTATTTAGGCAATGTCACAACAACAACATTTCTGATGTAAAAAGTATCTTCAAAAAGCAACCTCAAGGTTATGCTGTTAAATACTAGGAGTCTAAACCTAAAACTGCACTCAGTGGAAGCAGCCCTCACTTTAGAACATGTTGACATTTGTGCAGTCACAGGGACTTGGTTTAAAGCCTCAGAAAGCACCCCAACCATACTGGGTTTATAATGCTTTCCACACATTTAGACCATAAACTGAAAGTGCGAGAACTAAAGGAGGTGGAGTATCAATATTCAAAGATAAATATACCTCTAGAAATGATAAATGATTCCCTTGAACTAATCCAGGTCCAACTGACTGTAGGTTGGGAAGGTTGCCTAATGGTTAAGGTGTTTGCCTTACAAACACAAGGTGGAGAGTTTGAGTCTCACAGACTAGGGTTACAATGGCTCGCAAGGGCAATAAACCCAATACTAACCTATGAACCTATAAAAATAAGACCTCTTTCCAAGTTTTTGCCAGTTATAGGACCCCCCATGAACCAGGATACCCACACTGCATACTTGGATCTACTTGAACCACTCAAGATACGACAAACACCCTGGCTTTAGGTGACTTTAACCACCCATCCATAGACTCGGTAAATTATATGTGTACTAACACACTTGCCCAAAGGTTCTTGGACTTCATCAACTCCAGTGCCCTGCACCACTTGGTTGACACCACCACAAGGGGCCCAAACCATACTGGATCTTGTTCTCACTAACATGGGTGGTTGTTGCACCACCCCATGTGTGCAGCCCCCCTAGTGAGGTCTGATCATAAATCAGTCTCCTTAGAAGTAACAATAACATCTGACCTCCATTAGCAGCAACTAGACTAAAAAACTTCTCCAAAGCCAATTGTAACCCAATACACAACAGCATTAATAGCTTCATAGCCCCAGCCCTCACTGATGGCATGGATACCTATACTGGGATTTACACCAATTCCTTGCATAAGCATCTCTACAAATGTATTGACTCAGCCATACCTGGTAGGACCAAAACAAGATCCTCAAGAAAGAACAAGCCTGGCTGGTTGACATCCACGATTAACAGGTTATACAATAAGAGAAAGAAATTGCTGTCCAAGAGCAGGAAGGAATGGCCTCTGAATTGGAAGCATTCCCTCCTCGGCTTAAACAAGCAAATAAGACACCTCGTAAGACATTCAAAAGCTAACTATGAATCTAAATTAGCCTCTTTCACAAAGGGTAACCATAAGACCTTCTTTAGCTACGTCAGAAACCTTAAAGGAAAAACACAGATCTGCGCAGAACTATTTGTTAATGGCACTACATATGTTTAACTCACAGAAATAGCCAGCCTGCTAACTGACAGATTCAGTGAAAACTTCTCCACCCGTCCCAGCCACATATCTCCCAAAGCATCCCTACCACCTGCCCTTCACCTAGTATCTCCAAGGAGCAGGTCATTAACGCTCTCTCCAAAGCCAAAAACACAGCTTCTATGGTACCTTATAATATCCCAGGCTGCTTTCTAAATGTATTAAAACAGGAACTAGCTGCACTGCTGGTACTCTTTTTAACCAGCGTCTAAGCACTGGTTTTGTACCTGTTTAATGGCAAACAGCAACTGTCATCCTGTTACAAAAAGGAGGTGCCTTCACTGACCCTGGGAACTACAGACCCATAAGGCTGACCAACCTAATCTGCAAGGATATGGAAAGAATAATCATAAACCTTATAAACAAAGATATAGGAGTTCTCTAAATGCTCAAGCTGAAGCAGTTTGGCTTTGTTAAAGGGAGATCCTGCCTCTTGAACTTGATGGACTTCTTTGGGACAGTCACCAAAGCCCTGGATGAAGGCAAATCCATGCAAATGGCCTACCTGGACCCGGCCAAGGCTTTTGACAATATTCCCCACTCAGACATCATTGATAAACTCACCCAGCTGGAGATCAACCCATATATTGTCAGGCGAGTTGCAAACTGGCTCACTGATAGAACACATACAGTCAAAATAGGTGATGTGACCCAACCTCCACCAGCAGACCCATAACCAGTGGTGTTCCACAGGGATCGGTGCTGGAGCCCCTGTTGTTTGGAATGTACTTCTCAGATGTACAGGCTAAATCAAAAGGCCTATGGCTGACAAGGTGCAGTCATCGAGTCCCCAAATTATGTCAACATCCTACAGGAGGGACTTACACAGACAAACAACTAGTGCCAAAGTCATGGGCTAAAACTCAATGCAAAAAAATACATTATTATCCCCTTTGGCAAGGGCGACGTCCCTGCAGATTACCACATTAATAACAACACCCTAAGCATGCAATCATTGGTGAGAGATTTCAGCTCACAGGTTGACAGCAACGTTTCCTTCAACCACCACATCTCCACAGTACTAAAAAAGGCTTTCTTCATCACCCACCTCATAAGTATGGGCACTACATCCAGAACAAAAGAGGTTATAACTCTTCTGTACTCCTCACTCATCAGGCCAATAATAGAGTACAAGGCTACCTTTGGTATGTATCTTACCAGGCACCTGCAGCAGCTGGAAAGACCTCAAATGTTTCTTACAAAGAAAAAATTCAGGGTTTTCAGCATACGTCATACGTTGGCAGACTGAAATCACTGTCACTATACTCTTTGCCTTGCAGACTACTTAGAGGCGACATCTGCCTTGCATAAAAAGCAATCTCAGATCCTGCTCAAATGGAAATGCTGCATATTGATAAATCAAATGGTATAAGGTGCACTCGCTCTAGGGAACTCAACCTAGTATGTGACATCTACAGGACTTGCTGGAGAGACAGATGTCTCAGAGGTTACCTCTCCTCTGAAACAAACTTCCAGTTCAGGTGAAACACAGTCCTCTCTGACCCTATTTAAGTGTAATTTGGATGACTGGATGAGAAACTGCAAATTCACCCCAGGAGTTTCACCTGTGTCCCTCTTGAACAGGGGCAGTAGTTGTTGACTTAGTTCCACTTAATACCTTGATATTCTTGGGAACAGTGGTTGTGGTTGGCTAGGCTTGTAAGGGCTCTAAGGTCATTAGTCTAGTAACCTCCTATGAGCCTATGATAAAATCATTAAGAGTAAAGCAAGGTAATCAGGACACGATAGAGTGAGTTCCAAACCACGGAAACTGAATGGATGAAAAAATGGACTAACATATCCAATCCAAGACATCCATTTTCTCAGAATTATATGGTAATCCTGGAGTTGGTATATGTAAGTTCAGAGGATGTAGGGGGCCTTGTCCCCCTCATTAAAGGAAGTTGGAAAGGATGTTCGAGAGTTGCTCTTCTCCTGTAGTTTTGGTCTTTTTTTAGCTTGTCGGTGCGTCACATTTCCAGTGCCGATATTTCAACAGGGAAATGTTTAATCACCATTTGATGACACATTAACAAATGTCATAAGTGAATACAGTGTTGGCGTTAGCAATTGTGGGGTTCTTTAGCTGATCCATTATCTACCACCCCACCCTTGTTCCATTTGCTGGTTTCCTGGACTTGACTATTTCAGTTTAGCTATCAAGAATATATGCTGTTACTATGAATTAAAAATAAGACAATGTGTATTTTTTACGTTATGTTTTGCTATAAGACATATTAAAACAAAAGTATGCTGTTGAACTCCTGGTTTACCTTAGATCTAACATCTTCTGTAGGTCAATGTGCTGCCACAAAACCACGTAAAACTGTTGAACTTTCTTAGAATGTACAACAATACTAATAGTGATAATTTCAACATTTCCTTAGAAACAGCATTGCTCCCACATCATCCCACTTATAACTGTTTCTAAAAGATTAATTTTATATATTTATTTACTTGTTAAACTAAGCAAGTAGACTAATATACGCAAATCTTTTCCAGCCACATCCCAGGTCACAAGGCAGCACTATGAATTAGCTGCAGGGATAATTTAGAGTAGTCACTCAGCATCACAGGTGGGAAGAAATCAAAATGCTTCAAGGAAACCCATAAGGATGTAGGGAGATCATGCAAAACCCCGCAGTTTGTTCAGCTTTCTAAAATACATTACCCCCAAAAAACTCCTCCTTTGTCCAATCTGTCCATTTTCAAGCTTTAAGTTTCTGCTCGATCCCTACTTGGCATGTGACTCTGAAACTGATATCCCTGCAGTACATTTATGAGACAAACTGTTTATGTTAATGTGTTTCTACTTTCAGCAAAGTGAATAATTTTCTCTCCAGTTCAGCCTCCCACTACAAAGCACAGACATACCCCTCATGTTTTATTTCTCTGGGATTATTCTGCTCTTATCTGTGATTGCAACGGGCATTTCTCTTCCCTGCTGCTGGACTTGAAAACATTCTGTCACAAGTCTTAGTCATCAGAAATTATCGCAAATAACAGTATCTTTTTTTTATGCTTACTAACATTGATTTTCATGCTCTCAGGCTAACTGTTCCACATTTATTTATTGTAATTGTATTCATTGGCAACCAATCATAAGCCCCCATGTTAGCAAGAAAAGCAAAGGAAAACATAGTTTCTGTCTACGAATCTTCTAATTAAGCCTGGGATAATTATCCTGTGAGACAGTAGCTGGAGTGGTATACAGATTAGATGACTAATGCAACCAGTTTTGTGTTGAAAACCTTGTTCAACACTCTGCAACTGACTATTATGGGAGTGTGAGCAACTAACACTGTGAGCCATACAAGAGATGTAATGCTGTGGTTACTAATAAAGCCAGACCAGGCACTAGTGTAATGCATAATAGGATATGTTGACCACTCCACTAATGAGACTTGTAACTACTAGCAGAATAAGATTAACACTAGGAAAATGCCTCGCACTTTGCTGTAGTCTCTCTCAGGCAAATCCCTAGGTCAATAAGGCTCCCCCATGGGAGCGTAGTAGTCCTTTTGGGCCAAATAGCTCCAATTGGATTAACACTGACCCTGAATGAAAATAACAAGTTATTGAAGAGTACTCACTAATTAGAACAATTGATTAAGTTAGTGTGTAAATGGCAGAGAAGAGCTAACCAAAATAAGCACAGATTTTTATTTAACAAAGAGTCAGAGCAAATTCCCTCAGACGTGCTCTGATGTGGATTAATAAAATCTTGGATGCAGGAATAAGTTCCTTCCATCATTCCTCCCTGGTGCACCTGGGGATACTGTGGTTGTAAAATTCAATTCAGTTCAACAATTTCTACAAAGCCATACCCAATACCAAAATTGTCCAATACGCAGAGGATTCCACTTTGATCTGCTGCGCCTCTAACCTAGCTGATCTTCAGTCTCTAACTCAAACTGCCTTCTCAACTACTGAAAACTGGATGCACCAAAACCACCTCTCACTAAACGTTAACAAAACTAAGATGCTTCTATTCACTCCCTCCAAATCCATTCCTAGTGATAAAAACTTGCTTCATATTACCAGCCTTAACAATTCTGTTATCAAAGTCGTTCCTTCTGCCAAACTCCTGGGGGTCACCATCGATGAACACTTAAAATTCAATACTCACATCCAACTTAACATCAAGAAAACCCACATAAAACTAGGCCTACTCTAAAGAAACAACCACTTCGTCACTCCCTCCACCAGACAAACTTTGGCCACTGCCTATCTCCTCCCCTCTCTTTTGTATGGCGCTCCTCTGCTTACCAATCTATCTTCCACCCTCACCTTCAAACTGGAAGTATGCTACAACAAAATCTCCAGATTCGCTATCAAGGCAAAATCCTCCTTCCATCACTGAACCTCCCTACAATCTTTAAATTGGCTTGAACTCCCTAATCAACTTGACTTCCTCCAAATCGTCACAACCCTCAAATTATTATTCCAACCTACTAGCTGTCCTGCATTATCTAATATCCTACAACCATATGCCCCCTAGACCTACTCACCAAAACCTTATAATCGTCCAAAAACCCAAGCACCCAGCTGGTCAGCTTCTACTCTCCTTTTCCCTAGCCAAAAAATGGAATGCCCTGCCCTCTACTCTGAGGACCTGTGACAATCCTCACACCTTCAAAACACAACTTCATTCTTGCCTGTTTCTTCACAGGAAATGTAACTGCACTCTTCAACTCATACCTCCTAAGGTCTGCTCCTCCTACTCTCCTGGCTAACCTTCATACCTTCCTAATTTCTCTCATATACTTAGATTATAAATGTAACTAAACAGTAGCATCCAGCCATTATGCTGTATGCCTGTCTTTCTCTTGAAAAAAATGTAATAGTTTTGCTGTCTTTACTGAATGATACCTGTTTTGACTGTAATACTACCTGTTGATTGTTATACTACCTGTTGCTTGTTATACTACCTGTTGATTGTTATACTACCTGCTGATTGTTATACTACCTGTTGCTTGTTATACTACCTGTTGATTGTTATACTACCTGCTGATTGTATACTACCTGTTGCTTGTTATACTACCTGTTGATTGTTATACTACCTGCTGATTGTTATACTACCTGTTGATTGTTATACTACCTGCTGATTGTTATACTACCTGTTGATTGTTATACTACCTGTTGCTTGTTATACTTCCTGTTGATTGTTATACTACCAGTTGATTGTTATACTACCTGTTGACTGTAATACTACCTGTTGATTGTTATACTACCTGCTGATTGTTATACTACCTGTTGATTGTTATAATACCTGTTGACTGTAATACTACCTGTTGACTGTAATACTACCTGTTGATTGTTATACTACCTGTTGATTGTTATACTACCTGCTGATTGTTATATTACCTGTTGACTGTAATACTACCTGCTGATTGTTATACTACCTGTTGATTGTTATACTACCTGTTTGTTATACTACCTGCTGATTGTTATACTACCTGTTGATTATTATACTACCTGTTGCTTGTTATACTTCCTGTTGATTGTTATTGTTTGTTATACTACCTGCTGATTGTTATACTACCTGTTGATTATTATACTACCTGTTGATTGTTATACTACCTGCTGATTGTTATACTACCTGTTGATTGTTATACTACCTGCTGATTGTTATACTACCTGTTGATTGTTATACTACCTGTTGATTGCAATGCAAATATTTTTCTTGTAATTCTCTATGTAATGTAACTTTGTATTGTGGAGCTTTTCTCCCCGGGCCTCCACTGAAAATGAGCTCTCGAGCCCAGTGGACCTCCCCGGTTACCAAACTGGAATAAATAAATAAATAAATAATGTCCAGATAGTGTTACTTGGGTGTATATTATATGTTCGAAAACTCTTAACATCAAACACCTCTTCAGCGACCCTTAAAGAGCAAACTTGCATTTCAGTGAAAGCCCGCATCAGTGATTTTTTTCCCCTGGGAAAGAAATTGCTTGGCTGTCCTAGTGAGTTTACCCTTTTCCCCACTGTGGTGCGATCTCAGAGTTGGTATATTTAGTTAGGGTGGGGGGGGCACAGCGCCCCACTTTGTAATGTTAGAAGCTATGTTCCATTTTGTATGGGGCAAGCAATTTTTTTCCCAGGGAAAAAAAATTGCTGATTTGGGCTTTCACTGCAATTGCAGTTTGCGCTTTAAAGGTCGCTGAAGAGGTGTTCGATTTTAAGTGTTTTTGAACATATAATACAGACCCTGTCACTCTATCACTCATGATATTTCTAAGGCTTCTGTTTAAATTAAGTAAAATCTAATCAGATTAGGAAATTTCTGCTAAAAATAAAGGGCTAAGGATTGCAAGACACCAATGGCATTGTACCAAAAGTCATCAAAACTACTGGTGAGTCCTTAATTAGGTAACCATTTGAAATGTTGGGACCTGCTAGAGTGAGTCCTAAAATGTGTAGACTGAATGGCCAAAAGAACTGACTTACAAATATTAAGTCAGAGATCACATTTCTCAGAATATTCTCTTTTCTCTGAGGTATGGTGATCTTGGAGTTGCTATATATAAGATTGGGTTGTGCAGGGGGGTTTGCCTCCCTGCAAAAAGATGAGAACAGCAATTTCCAAGATTCACTCTTCTCTGGGTTTGTCTTGTTTTTCTGCTTTTCAGCACTCAGTATTTTGAGTGCTGACATTTCAATAGGCTCAGTTGTTAGATATCAATTTATTTTCTGTTGCTATAAATTAGGTGCATTTGCATGGAACTGCTCACTTGACAGTGGAGGTTAGCAGTGCACTAATCATAGTACAAATGTACTTAGCTTTACTATCAGTTATGGTAGTAATACATATTTTTTGATGGAATTGATACACAAACATTGGGGCATATTATCATCTAATGACATTTTTTATGAACTGATACCGTTGAGATGTTGTTTTTCTTATAGAAAAGGCAAGACTTTGGGTAATATGTTAAATCATCATAAGAAATTTGATAATAGGACTATAAGATTGCAACAAAGTATGCAAGGGGGAACATTAAAAGGTTGTCGTCCTTGTAATCATTGCAGCTTTTGCCACACATATCCAACACCACACAATTTAGTACTCAAAATACATCCAGGGTCTTTGATATATATGTCCAAGGGGATTGTCAATCAGATTGGGTCATTTATTTGGCTCTATGTATGTGTCCTGCTTTTTATGTTGGACAAACTTCCCATCCATTAAAATTACGGATTTCTGAACACCTTAGTGATGTAAAATGTGACCATTAGTCAAATGCTTTATACAAACATAAAAGTACACATCCCACTGCCAGGTTCATATTTGTTATTATAGACAGAATTATGTTGCAAGATACAAATAAGATGGGTTGTCATAATATATTAAATAGAAATGAAATGGATTATTCTACTAGGAGCACTTTTTTCTCCAGGACTTAATGAGCACTTGTGATTAACTAATAGGAATTTTTTATAAATTATTTAATGAGGGGGTAGGATTTAGGGTATGTATTGCACTGATGAAGGTTTTGTAGCTGAAACCAGTATGCTTATTTTTTTCCTCTTTTGAGGAATGTTACACAAGTGAATAAACTCATTTTGCTGTTTTTTTTTTTGCTTTTTGTATGTTGCTTGAGCAGTGCGCCTTATCCGTACTTGCTGGATTTGGAGATAATTACTCCATTGTATGACCCAGATGGCGTACTGACCATACTGGACAAGGAGAAAATAACAGTCATTTGCTTATCTGGAGCCAGGATCTGCCAGGTTACACACATACACAAGTCACTGTACCACAGGTACCAGTATGATTCTATTATAGTCCATGTCAGGGTAAATGACCTGAGACATACCTCACTACAGTATATCAAGAGAGACATTATGGATCTCTCTGAATATGTGACTCAGACAGGTACGTACCTTGCATTGAGCGGCATTCTACCTACACCTAGGATTATACCACAGTATGAACAAAAATGACTGACTATAACAACTGGCTTAGTTTATGGTGCCATTCCAAAGGGGTTCAATATTTGTCAGCATGCAAAGACATGCTTAACAGACCATGCTGCTTTGCCAAGGGTAGTCAGCACCAGTCCCCCCTAGGCTTCCAGACATGGGCTAAAACTTTATTCATTCCCTTAAAGCCTTTTTCAGGCAATGGCAAACTGAAAAAAATACCAGCTTAGCAAATAAAACTAAAAAGAACCTAAAATTGTTACTGCTCAGTGCTAGGAGTCTTAACAAGTAGCTCCACACCCTACAAGCTCTCCTCACTCTGGAGAATATAGACATCTGTGCCATTATGAGACATGGCTTAAAGCTGCAGATAGTACTCTGGCAGTGCAAGGCTTCAAGTGCCTTCCATATATTTAGACCATTAGCCACACAGACAGGGACAAAAGGAGGATGTGTCTTAATCTACATTAACAACAATTAGGTTGGATAAACAGGATGATGCCCTGGAGTTCATCCATGTGTAAATCCCCATAGATTAAGCCAAATTATAGGTAACCAATTATGCCCAAGAATCCCATAACTCACGCCTAGATCTGCTGGAAGCACTCACCATCCAAGCAAATAGCCTATTAATGGGAGACTTCAACTACCTCTCTATAGACTGGGAAACATTCACTGCCTGCAACTTTCTGGCGCAATGTTTCCTGGACTTTGACACAAATACACTTGACCAAATAGTACACAGACCAACCAGAGGTTCAAACATACTGGACCTAGTACTCACCAATATGAGACAGCACTGCCAGTGCCCCCCCCCCCCCCATGTCACATCCTGACTAGTGAAGTCAGGTCAGAAAGCTGTCTCATTCAAAATAAAAACAACACAATAACTTGCAAAATCTGTAACAGTTAGGAACTATTCTAACACAATCTGCATCCTATTAAGTAACAGTTTGTCAAAATTCAATATCCCATGCCAAAGCCGTGGATTAAAACTCAATGCCAGAAAGTGAATTATAGTTGCCTTTTGGGAAAAGCCCCTACAAGTTAATTACTCCATCGATAAGGCACCCTTAAGAATGGATCTAGTAGTTAGGGATCTGGGAACGTAAGTAGACAGTAATCTGGACTTTGATTAACATATAGCCGAGCTAGTAAGAAAATAATCCTATGTTGCTCAACTTATAAGTTAGGGTATGACACCCAGGTCCACAGATGTTGTAGTATCACTTGTTTGGCCCTTATCAGACCCATCACTGAGTACAATGCCCCCTTCGGCATGTACCTGACCAGGCATATGCAACTGATGGAGCTTCCAAAAAGGGTCCTTACCAGGAGAATCCAGGGTATTAACACTTTGCTCTACAGAGACCAACTTAAAGCCTTATCTCTATAATCATTGTCCTACATGTTACTAAGAGGAGATCTGTGCCACAGACCCAGCCCTGATGGACCTTTTTCACATCCGCAAAATGAATAGCACCAGAAGCACTAGAGCCAAGGATTTAAACTTTACTTGCAACGTAAATAGAATAGGCTGGTGAAACAGATATGTGTCTCAAAGGATCCCCACTATCTGGAACAGGCTCCCCATCCATATGAATCAGAACCCATACGCAACCCTTTTCAAACAAAACCTTAGCCATTGGATGGGAAATCGAAAGTTTATTCTCAGTCTGGCCCCTGTGTCTCTGATGGACAGAGGTCAACAGCAAATATTTCCTAACTAACATACCCCTCCAAATAGATGCCCATGTTACATGGGGACACAACTAGGTTGTGTTGTGCAGCTAGGCTTATAAAGCCTCTGGTGGTAGATAGTTTAGCATATACCTATGAACATATTACAGCTTGAATACCATGTGTCACTTTCAATAAAAAGGTTAATCAGACAATGGAAACTTTGTATCCTAACTTTCACCTGAAAGAAGGATCAAGTGAGTTTTAGACTAACACAAATATCTTATCCCTAATCCCAGCAGGTAGGTCATTCTGAAACTGTGTATTCAGGTAATCATTGAAAACCTGCTGATGCACTAAAATCCCTCTTGCAGTAGTCATGTCAGGGACAACAAGTGGTTGAATTATTGAACATCTACTATTACAACTAGCATCTGCAAAAACATAAAAAACAGTCATAATTGATACCAGACATAATTTTGTTTTCCTCATAAAAGGTGCATGTTTTTCTACTAGCAGGTACCTGAAGTAATAATTGTTGGTGGAGTTCAGAATGCAGCCTTATTAAACTCCAGATTTGTGCCAATACTTCACCAGGGACTTTGTTACCTGAACAGTTACCTTGTTTAATGTACGCCGGAGTGCACCCTACTGGAAGTTTTGTAGTCTACACACTAGCCCTGGATCCCCCATTAGTTAGTATGTTAGCTGTGTTAATAGTTTGACATGAAATCATATCAGTGCTATTCCTGGTATGACACTGTTCTCAAGGGTTGGGGTTGACTTAATGGTTTAAGTGTTTACCCCACAAATACAAGGTACAGTGTTTGAGTCACACTTTGAGAAGCATGAATAGGCTTCAAAATGGCCCCTTTGGTCATTAGCATAGTAATCACCTATGAACCCATAAAGTTAATTGATCCTTTTGCATTTTACTGTACTGCTTTAGTAGTTTATGTCCTTCTAAGAGGTAGCTTTTTCATGTGCAAAGCACACATGACAAGTTTAGCCATAATAAAGTAAAATCAGGTTAATAGCTAGCAAAAGGAATATGACATGTCGCAGTGATTACAGTATAAACATGGTCCTAAGCATTTTTGAAAATAAATAAATAAATAAATAAACACCAGCTCCCATCCAACACCAGGTCATTCTTGGGAGCCAAACCTTTACCCATCAGCTGCCACTTGTCTTGAAGTATTCAGCAATTCCTGTTACCACTACACCAATATATGCCAGGCACATTCATCCAACCCAATCTAAACCATTACAGAGCCACACAATGAAATCCAACCACCATCCTCACAGGTAAACAGTATTTATTAATAATTACTACAGCAGAAGTGGCACGCAAACTTCTGAGAAAGCTAGTCACAACATCTGTATTGTCTGACACTATCCTTCTGCCGTTGTCTGCCCTATTTCTATTGTCATTAACACAAGTCATTCTGAGAAAATGATGTTTCAGTTACTTGGCAAACTTCAGTTATAGTGCCCCTCATAAATGCATCCCATCCACAGATCTTGGCTAATTATCACGCTATTACTTTAGTAAAGCCACCCTTAAAACTTCTAGAAAAATGTATTTACCAGCAATCATTAAAACATCTAAACGACAGTGGCTTACTATTTCCCACATGGTTTTAGGCTTTGGAATAGGAAATAAACTGCCTTCCTTTCCTTTGCTAACCATCTCTTTAAAAACTAAAATAATAATAAATTAGAATAAGTCATCTTTCTGGCCCTATAGAAGGCCTTTAGTATAGTCATCCATCATATACTCTCTCAACCACCACCCTTAACATACGCAATAAACAGGTTCCTAAGTTCACATGTTAATACTTAGCTGTTGATCCAGTCACAATAGTTGCCTAGCAATGATATCCCAAATGGTACGTGACTAACTTATACATAGTTTGAACCTCTTTCAATGAGGGGTTGAGGGGCCTGACCCAGGGTATATTTATAACTGCCCATCCATTCACTCAGGTTAGGCTTAAAGGGGGCCAGAGAGCTACTTTAGTTTATATTCAAATGAAGTCCATGCCATAAAGAGAAATTCTTTGGGATATATGCTATCTCAACAGTAGGTCCTATTTATGTATTGGTGGAAGTTAAGATCTCTTGAGTGGGTGTTTATGGTATTAGTAGTTTTATGGATATGCAGGAGGAGACATAGGACTGGATCCTTCAAGGCCCAGTAGACTAGACAAAGGTCACCTCTCAAGTGTCTGTAGGAAACAGAAAAGACACATAGTGCTTGAAAGCAGTTTGGGTAGCTGAAGGCTGTGATCTCTTAAGCTGGGTCATATGCTTAGACAGGTTCATACCAACATGGGCCATTATACTTTGTTGTAGGCCTTATGAGGAAGGACTATCTTCCTTAGAAAACTTCCTGACTTCCTCAGATCTCAAGGAAATACACCAGTAATTAGTATGACTAAGTTAAAGTCTTTCCTAACAACAGTGCATACATGATGATTAAAGGATAGTCGATTGTCAACAAATGTGCCCAAATCCTTAATGCCTGAATCAGCTTTCAAGAGGTGTCCCCAGTGTGGTACATGCATGAGTGCCAAGTTTTGCTAAAGGACACAATGCTGCATTTCTTAGCATTTATTTTTAGGCCGTGTTCCAGGCACCACTTATTGGTGTGTGTTAGTCCCTCTTGAAGACTCTGGATCTCAGATGCAGACTTATTGACAGCTCCATGTTTGAAGTCTTCTATAAACTTGGTCAGCCACAGGCCCTTGATGTCAGCCTTGACATTAAAGTAAATGCCAAAGAGAAGTGGTCCTAGGACTGATCCCTGGGGAGGCACTACAGAGACATAAATGCCAAAGAAATGTGGCCCTAGATCTGAGCCCTGGGGGGGACACTACTGGTAACTACTCTTTTTGAAGACAGTATGCATCCCACACTAATAGAAGGGGTTCTGTCGATTTTCCAGTTTGCTATCCATTTAGTATGATTAGCTTATTGGTAATGCCAGAATGTGAGATAGTATCAAAGGCCTTGGCAAGGTCCAGGCAGGCAGTATCAACTGATTTGCCTGTGTCTAATGCATTACTGACATGTTCAAAGAAGCCCATCAGGTACAGGAGGCAGTATCTGTCTTTAGCAAACCCAAACTGGCTTTTAAATAGGCTTTGCTGGATGTCTATGCCATTGTTACTGCCTGCCTGGTGAGGAGTATAGGCCTACAGTTTCCTAGATCAGCAGTGGATCCTCCTTTATGGAACGGGATGACTACTGCAATTAATTCTTCATTACTCTGTGGCTCCTCCTTTGTGGAACAGGATGACTACTACAATCAATTATCCATTACTCTGTGGCTCCTCCTTTGTGGAACAGGATGACTACTACAATTAATTCTACATTACTCTGTGGCTCCTCCTTTGTCGAATGGGATGACTACTACAATAAATTCTCCATTACTCTGTGGCTCCTCCTTTGTGGAACAGGATGGCTACTACAATCAATTCTCCATTACTCTGTGGCTCCTCCATTGTGGAACAGGATGACTACTGCAATAAATTCTCCATTACTTTGGTATGAATCTAGTGGAGAGGCTGAGGTTGAATAGGCTTTGTAGTAAGTCTAACAGACAGAAAATGGTGCTGACAAGAAGGCAGCCTGGCACCTTAAAAGGACCCATGGAGCAAATGATTTTGGCCTTGGAGTGAGCATTCTGGATACGTTCTGAGGAGATCTGAGGAGGTGGTATGGGTGTGCTAATATGTGTAGGAATGTTAGTGTGAGATAATGGAGTAAAGTTCAGACAATTTAAATGCTAAAATATTAGCTATGCCCTCAGGGGAGAAGTAACTGACGTTGTTGTTATATATCAGCTCTTAGCATTGCTGGGTATTATCACTAAGATTTCTGACATAGCCAAAGATGGCTTTATGGTTGTCTTTATCAGAGGAAATAATTCTCAATCCATAGTTACTTTTGGAGGATTTGATTTTGTTTCCAAGTTCTCTGTAGAACTTTTTGAGGTCAACTCTAGATGATGGGGTATTAAGCTTGTTTTTTTGGGCTATGAGTTTTTTCCTTTTATTGTATATTTTGTTTATAACTAAGGTTGCATCATAGAGGTTTATTCCTAAATGTGGCACTGTATTTATGTTTTATAGGGATAGATGCCTCAAAGTATACTTTGAGGTAGGCATAAAAAGTGTCCACAAATGTGGCAGTATGCAAGATAGGGTCACTAAGGTGAGGAGAGTACTTACATTTTATCAGGTCAGGTGTGGACTTATGCATAGGTGAACGAGGCAATTGCCTAAGGTACCTTGCTTGTAGGGGAACTTTTGCTCCATTTATTTTATTTTTAGGGCAATATTTATTTGCCATAAAAAAATAAATATATAAATAAAGCATCCCTACTAAAAGAAAATGTGCTTGTGGCACAGCAAACACAGGGGGAGGGTGTTAGGAATGTGCTCTTGTTAAGTTAAGTTGATGTTCATGTAACGTCAAGTTTAAACATTGCAAGGTCATGGCAGTAGATATCTTGCAATGTTCAAATGCAGGAATGAAGGCACCTGATGAGAGGTTTTTTTGTTTAAATTTATTTTAAATTGAGATGGGGAACCATGACAAAGTTGGGGACGTGATTCATAGGTTCATGCTAAGCTATCTGCCCTAGGGCATTTTTAAGCCTAGCCAGAGTGTGTTTGGCTTTCGCCACCCATTTTAAATTAATTTTGCTATGCCCTTTTTCGAGGTTAGTATACTGTGCCTCTGTCTAACAGTGACACAGAAGTGATACCCGGGGTAAACCTACGATCTCCCATCCACTCATCAAGATTCCTCTTGAAGAGAGTCAATGAGGGACTCTGCCTAACCTGGACTGGGATTTTATTCCAGAGTGAAGGGAGCCTCTGGGTTATGAATCTGTCCCTCCAGCATGTCCTATTTATTTCAGTGCTGAGGTTCAAGTCTCGGTAGCGTGGCTCGATGGGATTTGGATTTTCTGAGGTGCAGCATGTCCATTAATTCCGGGTTGGACATGGCTTTATACGTCAAGCACAGATCACCTCTGAGCAGGCGGTATGCCACTGAGTAGAGCTGGAGTTTCTTTAACCGGGCAGCATATGGCATCTGTTTGAGCCCTTTGATCCTCTTGGTGAGGTACTTTTGGGGTCTTTCCAGTTGCTGCAGGTGTCTGGTAAGGTACATCCCAAAAGGGGCATTGTACTCAATTATGGGCCTGATGAGGGATGAGTAAAGAGGCATGATGACCTCCCCTGATGTAGATGTGAATCCCTTCATGATTAGGTGGGCTATATAAAATGTTTTTCTAACCACTTTGGCCACGTGGTTGTCAAATGAGAGATTGCTATCAACTTGGGTCCCCAGGTCCCTAATTACTTCTTCTGTACTTAATGGATTACCACCTATGTGGTCATTTGTGGGCACTTTGTTTTTGCCAAAGGGGATGACTATACACTTTTTGGCGTTCAGCTTGAGGCCATGGCTCTGGCACCAGTAGTCTGTTTCTATGAGGCCCTTTTGGAGGATGCTTGTGACGGCTGGAGAGTCGATTACAGCGCCCAGTTTGCAGTCATCTTTGAACTTGCTCAGCCACAGTCCTTCCGTGCTGGCCTGTACCTCCGAGAAATATATACCGAACAACAGAGGTCCCAGGACTGAGCCTTGTGGGATGCCACTTGTAACTGGTTTGGAGTCTGACATGGCTCCAGCAATTCTAACCATGTGGGTTCTGTCCTTGAGCCAGTTTGCAACCCATCTAGTGACATAGGGGTTTATATTTAAGCTGGTGAGCTTATCTATAATGCCCGAGTGGGGTATTGTATCGAAGGCTTTTGCGAGGTCCAGGTAGGCTGTGTGGACCACCTTCCCCTCATCAATGGCCTTGGTGACTGTTTCAAAGAAATCGACCAGGTTTAAGAGGCAGGATCTGCCCTTAACAAAGCCGAACTGGGTAGGATCCAGTGTCTGTAGGTCCCCAATATCTTTATTTATGAAGTCCATGATGATCCTTTCCATAGCTTTGCAGACCAAGCTAGTCAGGCTTATGGGGCAATAGTTTCCAGGATCCGTTGAGGCACCACCTTTGTGGAGAGGGACCACTGTTGCTGTACGCCACTCTTTGGATACATATCCTGTAGTAAGGCTGAGATTGAACAGTAGTTTTATGTTTGGGTTTAGCTCTTCTTGGAGTTCATGTAGGACGCAGCCTGGGACACCGTCTGGTCCCATTGATGCTGTGTTTTTTGCTTTGGAGAGGGTGGCTCTTACCTGAGCATCTGAGATGTCA
This sequence comes from Protopterus annectens, assembly GCF_019279795.1. Classification (NCBI taxonomy): domain Eukaryota; kingdom Metazoa; phylum Chordata; order Ceratodontiformes; family Protopteridae; genus Protopterus; species Protopterus annectens. The sequence continues at coordinate 1,237,268,485 of NC_056747.1, forward strand.
GGGGGGCAGCACTCTGCTGGGATAGATATTTGCCCTTTTGGTGGGGAGGGGGGGGAGTTTGCGCTGAACCTGTCAGCTAGGATGTTGGCAATGGCTGTGGGTTCGGTGTATTTTTTTGTCATTTTTGACTAATTCTGAGCATATCTGGGAATTCCCACCCAGGTTCCTAACATAACTAAAGAAAGCCTTGTGATTATCCTTAGTGTCCTGTGCAATTTTTCTCTTGAAGCTGGCCTTGGACAATTTTATGAGTGCCTGTAGTTTTTTGCTAATACTGATCAGAGATGCCTTCCCTTTTTGGGATTTTGCTCTATCATGCAGTAGCTTCCTCCTTCTATTGTGTAGTTTGTTTATGGCTGGGGTCCACCGGACAGGATGTCTGCCTTTGGAGGACTGGGTCTTGGTTTTATTTGGGATTGCATGTTCCATGCATTCCTGAAGGTGTTCATAGAATGCGTTTATAAAGGATTCTGCGGTCTGGGCCATATTTTCCACAGGCCCGGGGGCTTTGAAGGATTCCACCTCGGTTTTGAGGAGTGTGAAATTTGCTTTAGAGAAGTTTTTCACTGTGGTTTTCTGGGCAGGGTGTGGGGTTGGGATATGAATATCCAGTGAGATTAGTTTATGGTCTCATCTTACCAGTGAGGGATACACTTCTGGTCTGGAGCATAGAGTCCCCATGTTGATGATGATCAGGTCCAGTATGTTTTCCCCTCTTGTGGGAGTGATAACAAGTTGTTCCATAGCATTTGAGTTTATAAATTCTAGGAACCTTTGGGCTAGGTTGTTGGAGCTAGAGTATTGCTCCCAGTCTATGTTTGGGTAGTTGAAGTCGCCCAATATAATGGTGTTTGGAGAGACCTTCATATTTTCCAGTATTCTCAGGAAGGCCAAGTGGGGTTCCTGGGTTTGGGATGGTGGTCTGTAGCAGGCTATAAACTGGAAGGCAGTTTTACCCACTGTTAGTTGCACATGGATAGTCTCTGAAGCTTCGTGCTGTGCCACCAACCTGGAGGTGTGGGTATCTTTGACGAATATTGATACTCCCCCTCCTTTTGTGGTTCGGTCCAAGTTTTGGGGCCGAAATGCATGGTATGAGGTATAACCTGGTAGTGCTGGGGTGCTCTCGGGAGCCTTGAACCAGGTTTCTGTTACTGCACAGATATCGATGTTCTCCAAGCTAAGGAAAGTTTCGAGTGCGTGCATCTTGAGGTTTAGACTTCTGGCATTGAGTAACATTACTCTTAGTTTCTTATCCCTTGTGATACCTATGGAGGTGGGTTTGTCTTTTGAGCCTTGCCTAAAAAAGGCACTATGTGGGTAGCAAGAGCCTTAGCCAATATCCAAAAGCCCAGGGGTGACAGGTGCAAGCCGTCCCTAGCAAAGCATCGTGGCTTGTCCAGCATGTCATCCCAGGCTGACAGGCATTAGATCTCCTTTGAATGACACCAATATTTAAGCCAATTGTTGAAATTGATCATCTTGTCTTCATATTGTGGCATCATTCTTGGTGAGGGTAAGATGCTACTCAAGGTCAAGGTCATACCAGCCTGGGCTACATGCACAGAGAGCTCCTCTATGTCTCTTTTCATGTAGTCCAGGGAGGTACGTCTCAGGTCATTCACACCTGCATGGACAATGACTGAGTCATATTTGTACTTGCCTTGGAGTGACCTGAGTGCTTGTGTTATGTGGTGGATCCTAGCACCTGACAGGCAGCTCACCGTGACCTTCTCCTTGTTCAGCCTGGTGAGCTGGACGTCAGTGTGCCTGACGATAGAGTCACCTATTACAAGTGTATCAGGTTTGTTGTTTAGCCTTAAGGGCTGTGACTGTTCGGCACACTAGCTTTGTGAGCTATGTGTTGCACGTGTTTTGTTTTGGGGTAGCGGTTGCTTGGGTATCTGCTTTGGAGGTCTCTGCTGCTTAGGCAGATTTTTATTTAGGGCCACCGAGTATGTTTTTGTGTGTTTATGTGTTTGGTTTGCTGTCGTGGTAGGTCTATGTGAGACTGGAATTGTAGTGAGTGTGGTTTCCTTCTCCTCCTGACTGGTTACACCAGTACTGAGTTGAGAGAGCTTAGCCTCCAGTTTGGCTATATGGTTGCATCTCTCACATGCGTTGGAATTTGTTGGGAGGAGGAGAGGGTTGTCTGTGTACATGAGGCAGTTGTAACATTGCCTCAAGATTCCCAGATTCACCAGCTGGGCCAGAGAGGAGATTGACAACTGACCTTTGGACATGCTAGAACAGTATTGGGAATTCCTTTATAATTGAAAAAAAGGGCCAATGGGGAACAAGGTACTCAAGGGAGTTTGTGAGGGTGTAGTGCTTTTAATTTTTTAGTGCTGACTTAGTGAGCAAGTGCCAGGTAACTTAAATGCAATGTGTTACAGGTAACTTAAATGCAAAAACGACAAACAGTAACTTTCTTTCAAGTGAAACAAGGAAATAAGTACAGTAAACAATGCAGATATCACTAGGGATCCACAGAAGCACTGAAAAGCCGCGTTTTAGGTGGAATTAGCGTTTCAGGGAAATAACAAGCAAACAAACAACAAGCATACAAACAAAGCTAGATTCAGCAGGCCTGGATCTAGTCTATGCTACAGCAAACAAGGTGTACCAATTTCAGTAAAAAACAGTTCAAATATGCAGGCACTATAAGCCTTTAACAAGAAATTCCCAGCTCAGAAGGGCAGAGTCCAGCCTCTCCTCCCACAAGAGTGCAGACCACAAACCTTTTTAATGTAAAATAACTGGCCTGAAGCCCAAGTGCTTAAACCAGAACTAATACACTTTTAGATTAACAGACACTGAGCCCTCAATCAGCAGTTCCCAACTTAGAAGGATGTAAGCTACCTGTCCTGCCACCACAGTGCAGGCCACAAACCTTCCTAATGTAAAACAACTGGTCTGAAGCCCAAGTGCTTAATCCAAAAGACTTAGAATGATAGCTACACTTTAATCAAGTTACTACCAAGCAGTAATAAATACAATTGAATACTTTAAAGAATGCCTGGATTAGTGCTCAAGTTATACAAACAAAGCTAGATTCAGCATGCCTGGATCTAGTCTATGCTACATCAAACAAGGTGTACCAATTTCAGTAAGAAGCAGTTCAAATATGCAGGCACTATAAGCCTTTAACCAGAAATTCCCAGCTCAGAAGGGCTGAGTCAAGCCTCTCCTCCCACAAGAGTGCAGACCACGAACCCTCTTAATGTAAAATAACTTGCCTGAAGCCCAAGTGCTTAAACCAGAACTAATACACTTTTAGAATAACAGACACTGAGCCCTCAATCAGCAGTTCCCAACTTAGAAGGATGTAAGCTACCTGTCCTGCCACCACAGTGCAGGCCACAAACCTTCCTAATGTAAAACAACTGGTTGAAGCCCAAGTGCTTAATCCAAAAGACTTAGAATGATAGCTACAATTTAATCAAGTTACTACCAAGCAGTAATAAATACAATTGAATACTTTAAAGAATGCCTGGATTAGTACTCAAGTTATACAAACAAAGCTAGATTCAGCAGGCCTGGATCTAGTCTATGCTACAGCAAACAAGGTGTACCAATTTCAGTAAGAAGCAGTTCAAATATGCAGGCACTATAAGCCTTTAACCAGAAATTCCCAACTCAGAAGGGCAGAGTCCAGCCTCTCCTCCCACAAGAGTGCAGACCACGAACCCTCTTAATGTAAAATAACTTGCCTGAAGCCCAAGTGCTTAAACCAGAACTAATACACTTTTAGAATAACAGACACTGGGCCCTCAATCATCAGTTCCCAACTTAGAAGGATGTAAGCTACCTGTCCTGCCACCACAGTGCAGGCCACAAACCTTCCTAATGTAAAACAACTGGTCTGAAGCCCAAGTGCTTAATCCAAAAGACTTAGAATGATAGCTACAGGCACAAACCTTCCTAATGTAAAACAACTGGTCTGAAGCCCAAGTGCTTAATCCAAAAGGCTTAGAATGATAGCTACACTTTAATCAAGTTACTACCAAGCAGTAATAAATACAACTGAATACTTTAAAGAATGCCTGGATTAGTGCTCAAGTTATACAAACAAAGTTAGATTCAGCACGCCTGGATCTAGTCTATGCTACAGCAAACAAGGTGTACCAATTTCAAAGTTTTAAATTTCAAAATTTACTTTTATTAAGCATCTGTTGGGTTGTTTGTTTCTGATAACTTGTTGCAGTTAAACTCTTTTTTCTAGAGGCTCCTTTAGCTGTTTAAAACTTTCATTTAAAGGCTCACTGCTGCTTTTCAGCTGTGAGAAACATTTCTGCAGTTTGTTTCCCAACCTCCCTCCCTGTTGGTATAGTGTTTTTATAGTTGGTGGCTTTGCAGTTGCCCACCCCTAGTGTAAATTTGATCTGGGACCCTCCTCCCAGTCTAGTGTCATTACCTCATTCTACCCAGTACAGGGAGAACATTTGAGAAGGCCAGTCAGCTTGGTTTCTGCTACTCCTTTCTCTCTTTCCTTTCTCTCTTTCCACTTAAAAAAAAAAAAAAATTCTGCTTTTACTGTATTTGTGTTTCTTCCTACTTTATTTTGCTTTTGCGTCATCTTAAAAGTACTCAGTTGTATTTATTACTGCTTGGTGTAACTCATTCTAAGCCTTATAGTTTAAGCACTTGGGCTTCAGACCAGTTGTTTTACATTAAGAAGGTTTGTGGTCTGCACTGTAGTGACAGAACAGGTAGCGTACATCCTTCTAAGTTGGGAAATGCTGATTGAGGGCTCAGTGTCTGTTATTCTAAAAGTGTATTAATTCTGGTTTAAGCACTTGGGCTTTAGGCCAGTTATTTTACATTAAGAGGGTTCGTGGTCTGCACTCTTGTGGGAGGAGAGGCTGGACTCTGCCCTTCTGAGCTGGGAATTTCTGGTTAAAGGCTTATAGTGCCTGCATATTTGAACAGCGATGCAACACAGCCTGAGGACTGGTGCTGTTAATGTTATTACTCTGTGAGATAACACTGGAAGTGATCAACCAGACACTTTTGGCAATATTTTATGGCTTTGTGGCTTCTGTAGATAGCTGAGGGGAGGAATGGCACCATGAAATAAGTGTTATTACTGTTTTTTTATTACATTTTCAGTGATTAACCACATATATTTTGACAATATTTATCTGGCTTTTTGATGTGTAGAACAACTTTACTTGAATACTTTATCCTGTGTGGCAACTTGTTTTTGTGGACTGTGGACTGTAGTGAATGCTATTATTGTTTTACAATAACATTGGCAGTGCTCAACCAGATATTTTTTACATTATTTCTCTGGCTTTATGTAGGGAGTGAAACATTCCTATTTTTGGCCCGACTTAACCCGTACACAGGATATCCCTATTTTTGGAGGTAGACTACACGACCAACATACTAGTGGCAACAATAAAGAAAGATGGCACACATCTTACATTTCTTTTTTCTGAAGCAAACAAATAAATTACCTTGTGTTGTAGATTTTTACAATGCGGTTCACTAAAGTCTATAGATTTTACACTGCCTCTCTAATAATGTTCCTATCATTTGCCATAATTTTTGTCACCGTTTTTGAACATGTTGTTATGAGTGGTGTGCCACATTCCTACTAGCAGCGGGAACCGTTATGTGGTATTTGGTATTCAAGTTTAATGCTAATTGGATATCCAGAGTTTTAGCTAGATGTACTTACATTTCAGGGGCCTTTATTCCTATTTTCAATGTCTGTAGGTTGAGATGTATGCTGTGGAGGTAGAATAATATGATATAGCCATCAGGCATTGTGGTTATAACTGGTTGGTGGAGCTGGGGGTTGGCTGGAACCTCTAGTCATTTGCTCAGTTTAAAGAGTCACTATCTGCCTTTTCAGTACTAGTGGGCATTTGTGAGAAGTAAGATGGGCTACTTAGCAGGACACCAGGTATGCACAGACAGACTAGACATAACTGCTTTGACTGTCTTCTGTGGGAGAAGAGTAGTTGCCTGCTGTTGTTTGCTTAGTATTTTGGCTTTGAAGGACTAATGTGATTATTTATTTAACATTTGTTTACCAGGAAAGTCCAACTGGAACAGAGCCCATTTACAGTGGAGGCCCTGGAGAAAAGTTCCAGATGCATATCTTTGGGATGTGGGAGGAAAACGGAGCACCTGGAGGAAATCCACGCAAATGCAGGTAAGAAATGCAGACTTTGCACAGAAGGTACCCCAGCCGAAAACCAAACTGGAGAACCTCTTGCTGTGAGGCAACAACATTAACTACTGCACCACTGCATTATATGATGCAATGTGCAATATATTAATATGTAGCAACTGTTTGGAACATAGATAAAATACATCCTCTATCACAACAAGATGTCTGAATTGTACATAGGAGTAGCTACAACTGCTTGGTGGGTTGTTGCCTGGATGAAAGTAACTGAACCTGTTGTCATTTGCATCTCTCAAACAATAAGGGATAAATGCATCTCAGATCACCCAGAAATTCAGAACTTCTGGAGGCTGATGGCCCCCATACACCAAAGCTGTAGAAGTGGATTTTAACATGGGCTAAGTAATCACCTCTTGCCTGAACCTCACCAAATTTAAAACTAGCCATGCTCATAAATGTACACATAAGGTTGCTGTACTGGACTGGGGGGTCTGGGGACAGTGTCATTATTTCTTTAACATTTCTCCCAAACCTCAGAGGTCATTATAACTTGTGCTGAGCTGGGGACAATTATTTATTATTTTATTTAACATTTGTTTACCAGGAAAGTCTGACTTGGAACAAAGCCAATTTTCAGCGGGGGCCTGGGGAGAAACACTCCAGATACATGTCTTTAAAATGAGGGAGGAAACCTGAGCACCTGGAAGAAACCCACATGAATGCAAGGAGGACATGCAGACTCCACACAGAAGGCACTCCATCCGAGAATCGAACTGGAGAGCCTCTTGCTGTGAGGTGACAATGCTACCACTGCATCACTGCGCCATCCCAAACAAGTTGCCTCCTCGTTGGGGAGTCAAACCCCGGACTCCCATGTGACAGGCATGGATACTTACTACTATACTAATGACAATGTGGCCCTCAAAAACTTCTGAGGGTTATACAGAGTCAGTAGAACATGTATAGGAGCACTGTGCTGTGTCTAGCGGTAACAAGTTGAAAGCATTACTGAAATATATATTTTTTTCATTTTCCTCACAATCAAGTGTCTGGTGCCTATACAAGTGGCTATTTTTTGGGGGAGAGTAAATAAGTATGCTGTTTATATATGTCTGTGATGCCCATGCCCTAGCGCAGCAATCAAGGAGCCTCAATCCTCACCACTAGCACCAGGAAGGTTGTCTCCTAGATGAGGAAAGGATAACTAATACAAAAAGTAAAGTATAATTTCCATTTAGTGCACACAGAGATCACAGTTAGGCTGAGGCTGGTTGCTCCTTTGCTCACCAGGTCTCCAATAAGACTCCCCACTGGCACAGCTATATGGTCCAGGCCTCAGTCTAGCTGGGCAAGCTAAAACCTTCAGTACCCTCTCTGTCCAACCAGTGCTTTGTGTCCCTGCCAAAGTAGCTGACACACCACACACACACTTTGAGAAGAGGTTATACAACCACACAGACCCTCCTGGGAAAAGGCTGGCACAGGTTCTCCAGATGTGCCCCTATTACCCAGACCATATGGTAGTAATTCCTGCCACCACCCAGCTAATAATTATCAGCTACTAAAAGGCCCTTAAAAGAGTGTCCAGTTATTACTGTGCAATATTATTATCCAATTGGTAATATGACTATTCAGTCTAGGCTTAATTTGGAGTGACTTAGACAGTAAAATCTGTAGATATGTAATGTACTTTAGAGGGTAAATTATCTCTACATAAACCAGCCACAGGTAAAGGTTTTAAAATATTTAATAATAAATAATTAAAACACAAGACAAAACTACTACAGTACAATGCTACTCAAGTTCAGAGATCACAAAGAATCTTAAAACAATATTGTAGGAAAGATCTGATTTGAAAGAAAAATACTTAGTCTAACTTTCTTCTAAGTTTAACTATTCCTAAGAGAAATCACAGTGCTATTATCTTACTTACATACATAAAGAGCAAGCAGTGCTGGGTCAGATGTCCAAGATCAAAATGCTTACTGTCTCACTGAACAAGAGGCCCTCCCAAATTGCATCATTTTGACACTTAGGTTTTCTCAGGCCACAAACTGCATTATTTAGCAAGCTAACACTTGCTCGGGAAACCAACAATACAAGGAATTTCACATATACACTCTAGCAGAAACCAGAGCAATAAAGCACATTCCACATGTAAATTCTGGCCCTTAACTTTAACCTTAAAACAATGGGCAGGAAACCTTCATCCAGACCCACTGGAGCCGACTTGTAAAACATCAAAGAGATTCATAATATCTTTCCAACTTCAAAAGACACATTTGAAATGCTTGGCTTGGTTTTCCTTACAGCAGATGGCAATGTTGCAACAATCTTGAAGTTCACATTTTACAGTGTTCTCTTTCATTTAAAAACACAAGCCTGTATTTTACATTTATTTATACAGTTGATAGAATTATGTATCAAATTCTATTTGACTAGGCTGGCAGCCTTCGCCCATCTTCCTCCAATCTTCACAACGTCTAACAGGAAATATGTTATTTTCTACTTGTTCTTTCAGTTTTATCTCATTCTGACATCAGAAGGGCATGCAGAATGTGCCTGTCTTTTGGGAGGTAGAGGGTGAAGAGGCATGCTTTATATAAATATGACAGCAGCAGCAGCTTTATATATGACTGGGCATTTGTGGCTTATTTAACACCAGAGGGAAGGGGGTGCACCAAAGTAATTATCTGTTGTGAGGTGGGGGCTAGAGGGCAGATACTATTCCCAGATGTGATGTATGTATCCTCACAAGCATTTGTCTTCTCATTTTATTGAGAACTGGTGTTTTGTTAGTTTTGAGCATTAGAAGTTGGACACAATTTATTTCTTCCTTGAAATAAAAAAGTAGGATTGAATTTCTTTTCCACACTCATGATTTTTATTCAGGCCAACATTGCATGAAAATGTTGGAAAAAAAACTCTAAAATGCATCTCAGAAAATCTATAATCCCATGGCTTTTGGCTGCCTCACAGCCCCCAGGCCCCCAGTTTAATTTAGCTATTACAGTGTTGTCTAGGTCAGTAGGGATGTGCAGAAAGGATGCAGGAGAAAACAAAGTTGAAGAATTTAAGACTACATTTCTTCCTCTGATCATAGTTTTTCTTCGGGAAATCATTGGATGATAATTTATTATTTATTTATTTATTTCCATTTTGATTACTGGGGAAGTCCACTGGACCCAGAGAGCCCATTTTCAGTGGAGGCCCAGGAAGAAAAGCTCCATGAAACAGATTACAGTAAAGACATCAGTCCAGTAAAAATAAAAGTACAAGTACAAATACATATCAAATAATACAAAGCATGAGCAATATTGCCCATAGTGGAAAAATATCGTCCAGATACATTTTAACAAATTCACACAGTTAAAGTCAAAATTCAAAAGCTATTTACAATATTTACAGAGTGTGAGAGATTGTATGGGAGTTAGCTATAGTAGGTTATAGCCAGCTATAATGTGCTTAGGAACTCAGGAGGATACCCTCCTATGAGCTTTTGTTAAAGAGTTCTAGGTAGGGAGAATGCAGTTACATTTCTATTTGGATTAGAGGTAGGTGTAAAGCTGAGTTTTGAAGTTGTTTGTGTTTGACATTGTCCTTAGTGTGGAAGGGAGAGAGTTCCATTTCTTACCCAAGGAGAAGGAGAGAAGTTGTCCAGCAGGACATTTAGGTTTGTGGACAGTAATTAAATTTTGGTGTTCAGATCTGAGAGTTCTATTTGGGGTGTATAGGGGAAGGATGTTAGAGTGGGACATTTGGTTGGATAAAATATTAGTCTATGTGCTGCAGTGAGCTGGAGGAAGTCCAGGTAATTTCTGATTTCTAACCAGTTGAGGGATTGGAGGGTAACACAGTGATGAGTGGAATGTTTGGCTTTGGTGGCAAATTTAGAAATTTTGTTATAACAGCTTTCAAGTTTGGAAGTGATGGAAGAGGATAGGTTAGTTAGTAGCGGGGAGCGTACAGAAGGGAAGGAAGGAGGTAAGAGGAGGCCAGAGTATGCCTGGTAGAAGTAGAGAGGAAGTGGTTGTTCCTGTATAGCATACCTAGTTTTTGGTGGATTTTCTTTATATTTTGCTGAATATGAATGTCGAACTTGAGGTGTTTGCCTATAGTTACACTGAGTAGTTTAGCAAGGGGAACAACTTCGATCTGAGAGCTGCTTTTGGCTAAGGACTTGGAAGGAATTTTTATCAAAAGAGAAAGATTTTGAGGGTGTGAATAGCAGTATTTTAGATTTGTTATTATTGAGAGAAAGGTGATTTTAGCGCATCTAGATCTCAGTAGTTGAGAAGGCAGTCTGAGTTTTAAATAGGAGTTCAGGGAGGTTAGAGGCAGAGCAGGCAAGTGTAGAGTCAAATGCATATTGGTTGACTTTGGCATTAAAAGTAGCAGAGTGAAAGTTATTGATAAAGATATTAAACAGCATTGATCTGAGGATGGACCCCTGTGGCACTCCGGTAGGGGTGGGTAAGAAAGCTGAGGTGCCTTTTTCCATTTCACAGCCTGAGATCTATCTGACAGATAGCTTGAGAACCAGGGAAGAGTGTTATGGTAGAGATTTAGGTTTGAGAGGTGACTTAGAAGGTGCTTATGGGAAACAGTATCAAATGCTTTCGAGAGATCTAGAAGCACTGTGGATACTAAATTCCTAGAATCTTGGGCTTGACTGAGAGTTTCTAAGAATGAGAGTAGAGCTGTTATGGTGCTATGTCCTGGTCGGAAGCCATGTTGGATAGGGGTAAGAAGTTGTTTTTAGTCAGAAAATGCATAAGTTGGAGGTGGATGAATTTTTCTAGGATTTTGGAGATTAGAGAGAAAAGAGCTATAAGGTAGAAGTTTGAAATGTTAGTGTTTTTTGCCTCCCTTGTGGAGAGGAAGAATAAAGGCAGAATGCCAGAGTTGAGGTACATAGGATTCGTTTATGGATCTATTAATTAGGATACTAACTGGGAGAGCTATACCATCGGCAGTAGACTTGAGAAAGGAAGAGGGGATGTTGTCAGGTGCATTGGAGCAGGGTTTAAGTTTGGATAGAAGTCTTTTTATGTAGTTAAACATTGGGGGAAATTATTTGGGGACTTAGATGAGGTGGACTGTAGGAGAGATGGGTCGTTGTTGGGACTTTTTTCGTTAGGTCAGATATTGACTGTATAAAGAAAGAGTTTAATAGTGAGGCTAATTCAAGGTCAGATTTACTTGGGTCTTGACAGAGGTTATTTTTGGAGCCTGAGTTGAGGAGTGAGTTTATGGAGTTCCAAAAAAGCCTAGGTTTTTGGGGATGCTTGGACTGGAGCTTAGTGTAGTAGGATTGTTTGTCTTCGAATATTTGTTTTGCAAAGTTATGGAGCTGTGTATATTGGAGAAGGGTTTCAGGAAGTTTATTCTTTTGGTAAAGCTTCCAGGATTTGTTTCTTTGATGCATAATTTGCTTTGTTCCTTTGGTTAGCCAAGGGCAGTTATAGTTTTATTCTTTTTTCCTTGGTGGAGCTGGGAGCCAAGGGGCATTTATAGTTTTATTCTTTTTTCCTTGGTGGAGCTAGGGAGCCAAGGGGCAGTTATAGTTTTATTCTTTTTTTCCATGGTGGAGCTAGGAAGCCACGGGGCACTTATAGTTTTTATTCTTTTTTTCCTTGGTGGAGCTAGGGAGCCACGGGGCAGTTATAGTTTTTATTGTTTTTTTCCTTGGTGGAACTAGGGAATTTAGAGTGTCTATGAAAGTAGAATTAAAGTGGTCTATGACTTTATCGAGTGGAAGGGTTTTTAGAATCTTCCAATTCATTTGTTTGAGATAGCTAGAGAAGGTTTTGGGGTCAAATTTACTAAGGTTGCGGGTCTGAATATATTGATGTTAGTGTGGATGGGAGGTGATTGTATGGTAAATGAAAGCTGGGAGGTGGTCACTAATAGAGTCAGGGCTGGTGCCAGAGCTGGTAATATTATTTGGATGGGTGACTAAGATCCAGTCAAGAGTGGATCCTGGGGGATTTGTTTTATTGGGTCTGGTGATAGAGTGGATTACTTGAGTAAAGTTAAAGAGATTAATGGACAGGGAGGGTATGGGACTGTTGATTTTATTCCAGTCGATGTTTACTTCGCCTAGTATGCAAGTTTCAAGGTTAATTTTTGCTGAGGCCCATTGGAGTATGTCTTCAAGGGTTGAGATGTTATTTCCGGGTGGGATATAAAGGGCGATGATACAGAGGCTTTTGCGATTATTCATTTTTAATAGACTGACTGTTAGTTCTGCATTGGCGAATTTAGGAATGCGGTTTGGTAGGGGAATTAAGGTAAGTAGATTGGAATAGATTAATGCAACGCCTCCACCTTTTTTCTTTGGGCGGTCACATCTAAGAGTGTGTAATCCACAGGGTAAGATTTCAGAGTCAGAGATGTGGGGTTTGAGCCAAGTTTCAGAGATGGCTACAATGTCAGTTTGCTTATGACTTAGCAATGCTTGAAACAGATGTGCTTTGTTGTTAAGACTCTGGGCATTGAGTGTGAAAAATTTAAGAGTATTGTAAGGGGGATGAAAGGTTAGAGGAAGGGGGAGGGTAATTGTTATTTGTGGGTGGGTTAGGTCTGGGGTTGGGGTGAATGTCTCCAGCTTAGATGAGGTTACTGAAGGAAGTTATTTTAGTGTGTTTTGGTTTGGATTTAGGGTATTCTGCATGGTCTAGTATTTGTTTAAGAGTAAGTGTCTTAGCAGTAGTGGAAATAATTTTAGGATTAAAAAGGTGCAGAGGGTTGAGCTGAAACAGAGAGGAGGAGATTGAAAAGAAATGATTATTTGTATGAGGGAGGAGATGGTTTTGTGTGGGAGTATGGTAAGGAGTAGAGAGTGGAAGCTGATTGGAGGTATAGGAGCTGGCATGGTATAAATTTGTTTAGAGTAGTTGGAGGGAGATGGGGGTTTGGAGTGTTAGGAACAGTAAGGAAAACATGGTTAGAAAAAGGTAGTTTAATATGGGGGGATTTGTAGTTGGAGAGAAGAGCTGTGGGGTGAGAGGGGGTAGTGAAAGAGTGATGTATTTAATTATTGATATTTTTAATTACTGTGGATGAAAGGAGGAGGGGTAAAGAGGGGAAGGCTTTGAATGGATGGTTGTCTTGAGTGGGTGGGGAGTGATTGAAATAAAAGTAGGAGTAGTGGGGGTGGGTGGAAATTGGGGGCATGGCAGTGGAGCGGAGTGAGTCCACAGGGCGAATGGAGTGGGGAGAACCAAGAAGAAGGATAAAAAACAGCAAAAAGTTATCAGTGAAGCTGAGAAGTAGCTCAGAGTTTAGGAGGCACTGGCATAAGGCACTGTGTGTGTGAAATTAGAAGGATGCAGTGGGTTGACAGGGGATAGAAGCTGAAAACAGGGTTGGAGGGATAAGTTCCTGACCCAGTGACTCCCCAGACTCTGGAATAGACTGCCCATACATGTCAAGCAGAGCACCTCTTTGGCCCTCTTCAAAAGGAACCTTGACGATTTGATGGGAGAAATAAAATTCACCCTGGGGATCACATCAGTCGCCCTGCTAGACAGGGGTTCGGGGAAGTAAATAGTGTGGGAAGAAATAGCCATGGAATTGTTATGGCTAGGCTTGTATAGGTCCTAGGGCCGATAGCCTAGTACTAACCTATGAACCTATAAGATAAAATCGATGGTAGAGTGCAAGTGAATGCATGCAGGGTTAATATACAACAGTGATAGGTAAAGGATATATTTTTATTTTACAATAGGGTTCATACACCTTTAAAGTTAGTTCTTGGGGAGGCAGAGTGGTTACAGAAGCACTGCAGGATCCCCTTAGGATGAACTTTACAAAAATAGCAATAAAAATCACAAACAAAAACAATACCAGGTAGTACTTACATGCGAGCACACTACTCGTGATTCCTATGAAGCAAGGCAGAAAAGCCAAGTCAAAAGATGGTGCCTTTGTATATCAGGTTTTTTGATACCTCTGTAATTAAGCAGGAGTGGGAGGGAGTTGTGCAGGTTCAGGTGGGGAGGGTAGACACAAAGTAATAAAAGGTTTTGAGTCAGAAAAAACTGGACTAGGCCAGCTGCTAAAAAGAAAACAGGCAAACCAAGCTAAGTCAATTCCACATCAGTGTAGTGCAGTATCCTCCTAATAACTATAAATCTTATGCTACTAATCTAGTACAGTGTGGTGAAAAGGACCACAACTTCTACAGGGAAAAACAACTGAAGTATGGAATGCAGGTACATAGGTAAACTTTTTCCAAGAGAAAGTAGTTTTAATTAATTGACCTAGGAGTACAATAGGAAGAGAAAAATGGGGGGACCAGTAGTATGCACACATACAGTGAAAGGGGAAAGAGTCTTCAGTTTAGAAGACAGATTAAATACAGCTCTAACATACACTAGTGTAGCTGAAAGTACTTTAGTGTTCCACTGATGCAGGGTCTCACAGTGCAGGCCAACGAGACAGCCTTGGGTTGATTGGAGGTTGGACAAGAGACACAGGATGAAACTTTTGCTGAGGGGAACTAGTGTAGCTGAAAGCACTTTAGTGTTCCACTGACACAGGGTCTCACAGTGCAGGGCAATGAGATAGCCTTGGGTTGACTGGAAGCTGGCCAAGAAATAGGATGAAACCTTTGCTGAGGGGAATGTGAGCACACTACTGGGGATTCCTATGAAGCAAGACAGGAAAAACTAAGTAAAAAAAAGTTTGGCATCTTGTTGGTGATGGTAGGATGCTGCTTAATACTACTTTCACACCTATTTCAGATGAATATTCTGGCAGCTGCATCATGTCTGACTTCATATAATCTAAGATGATATGTCTAAAGTCATTCACTCATACATGTGCAATAGCCATGTCATATGTGTACTTGAGTGCCCAGGTGACATTGCAGATTCCTGTACCTGAGCGGCAACTAATCGTCACAATCAGTCTAGTGAGTGGTACATTTGGGCATCTGACAATGGTGTCATCTATAACTAAGACATTACCAGATATATTGTCTTGGCCTTGCTGCCTTAATGGATACAGCCTGCCAGTAGAGTGACCCCTTTTTGTACACGTATTTATGTAGTATCTGTTTATGCTGTTTGCCTCTCGGTGTGATGCCAAGTGTCCTGTATATCAAACTTTCATCTGGGAGGCTTCTGTTACTTAGGCAGGGACTTTTAACTACAACAGTGTAAGAAGGCATATATGTTTGTGTAGGGCGTGGTAGGCATGGTTGCGTGAAGTGGATCCCAGAACTGACAACATGTCTGTTGCACTCTACAGTCTTGAAGAGGGATCAGGGTTTGTAGTTACTTGTACCCCTCACATATGGAATCATCTCTAGGAAGACTCAAATAGTTGTCAGTGAGGAAGAGGCAGTTCTTGCATTACCTTAATGCACCAGTTGCTATGATATTTTGTACCTTGTAAAATAGTAATCAGTGCTAATGAAATAAATTTGTATGAGGGGTCTGTGTAGTAGAACACTAGGATGAACAATGAGTCAAAACACCAGAGTTACAATTACATACATACAGTACCAGTAAATGTAGGCTATAAAGCTCAGTAAAAGTATAATAACAGCTAATGGATATGTGAAGCAGTGATTTCCAATTTGGCTCATTTTCATAACAGCAGCTTTGCACAAATTATTTTGCTTGGGTGCCACAACAACAACAATTAGTACAGTGATGAGATTTATTTCCAAGTTACTTACCTGGTGAGAGATCTACCATTCAAAGACATAAGTGGAAAAAAGCACTCTTCCCAGTTACAAGCCTCAGAATTTACAAGTTACAAAATGATTTTAAGTGCAGGATTACAGCTGTCTGAGCCATTTTGCACCCTATTTAGGGTTTTACTCTCTTCCCTTCTGTTTTGTGACCATGGAGTTAATATACCTACGTAAGGGGGTATGGGGTGTGCAACACTGTAAAGGCCACTGCACCCATTAGTTCAGAGTATATGTTGTTGAATGCGTATGACTCATCCAGTTTGCTCTTAGAAGGTTGTGAGGTAACAGCTTGCAGAGGATCCCTTAAATGGATGAACTTCGTCAATCAGGTGGTCAGTTCAGTTACCCCCCCCCCCTTACAGTTTCACTAAGTGCCACCAAAGGTTCTGCTCTTGGTCCTATTCCTTTTATTATACTTGTCAAAGCTATGCCATGTGTCTTGATGGCACATATTCATTCTTCAGTACACACATAATACAGCTCTTTTCTCCTCTAAATCTTTCCAAGAAATACCCAAACACTGCAAAAAGCACTCTTTATAAGCTTAAAATATATGAGTAGAAAATTGGTTCTCAAAGGTAACACCAAAAAATAAAAAAGAGAGAGAGAGAGAGAGAGAGAGAGGCCTTGCTGTTCTCTTAAGGATAGACTTGGCCAGTAAACCTTACCCAATAAAACTTTCTGTATAAAGACTGTATTCTTACAGAGCTAGGCACAAACTTTAAATTGCTCAGAGTCACTTTTGACTCATCATCATCATCAGCACCCTTTTTCCCATTTTTTTTCTACATGGGGTTGGGGTATCCTGTTAACTGTCGCCAACTCTCTCGACTCAGTGCCACACTCCTGCCTTCCTCAACATTCATGCCTGACTGTTGCAGATCTTCTTTCACACAATCCATCCACCTCTTTGTTAAACGCCCATGCTTCATCTTACCTTCTTCCTGTCTGTCCCATATCTTCCTCACCAGAATGTCTTCTGCTTTTCTCCACATGTGTCCAAACCACCATAATCTGTTCTCTTTGATCTTTTCTGCAATTGGAGCTACTTTGGCTTCTGATTTATGTCCTCATTTCTTCGTCTATCCCACAGTGTACATCCCACCACCCTTCTCAAGCACTTCATTTCCATCACCTCTAGCTTCTTCAACTTTTCTGCCTTTACTGCCCAGGTTTCTGTACCATACAGTAGTACTGTTTTCTCCACTGCCTTGTACACCTTCCTTTTCAGCTTCTTTGGCATTCTTCTGTCATAGACTACACCTGACACTCTATGCCAGTTGGCTGCAGCCCCTCAGATTCTAGCTTTGACCTCTTCATTCAGACTTCCCTTCTTCTCAACCACCCCTCCCAGATACTTGAAGCTGTGTACCTGTTCCACTATCTTCCCTTCTATCTCTATTCTCAGCTTCTTCTGATTTCCCCAATTTGCTGCAATTACCATTGTCTTATCTGTGCTTAGTTTCATACATTGTGCCTTCAGATTTGCATTCCATTCTCCTATCCTTTGCTGAAGTTGTTGCTCAGAGTCTGCCTGTAATGCCACATCATCTGCATACAGCAACTATGTTGATATGCCCCCTCCAACCTGTTTGTTAATGTAGTCCATCACCACTATGAACAGCAGTGGGCTCAGAGCTGAACCCTGATGTACACCCACTTCCACTGGAACCCCTCTGTGAGGCTGAACACTGTTCGTACTTGAGTCATTGGATCCTTGTACATAGACTGTACTAATTCTACCAATGTTTCTGGGACTTGAAACCACTGCAGTACCGCCGAGATTAGCTTTCTTGGGACCTTGTCATATGCTTTCTCCAAGTCTAGGAATGCCCAGTTGGACTCTCTCCTCATCTCTAGCTTCTTCACAAGTAACTGTCTCACTGCAAACATCGGGTCAATTCTACTGCATCCAGATCTGAATCAGAACTGCTCATCTCCCATTTTACATTCTACTACTCCTCTGCGTATCTGTTTTTCAAATCACCCTCTACAGAACGTTCATGCAATGTGATATGAGTTTAATTCCTCTGTACTGCCCACAGTTGTGGATGTCTCCTTTGTTCTTGTACACTGGCATAGCTATGCTTATTCTCCAGTCATCTGGAAAAAGCCTGTCTCTTCACACTGCTATGAGTACCCTCAGGAGCCATTTCTCCCCTATCTCACCTGGCATCTTTATCATATTTGCTGTAACTGTCCTGCATCCTTCCTTTTCCTGACAATCTTCTTTAGTTCCTTAGTGCTGTTCTACTTCTATTGGACTCTTCTTCTCTCATCATTGTAGCTCTTTGGGGTAGAACAGCTTCTGTGGGGCTTTCTTCATAGGAGGAAGTATATCTGAGTTGTATGTTGGCTACTCTTGTATGTGATCTTGTGACTGTCTCGCCTTCTGAACCATGTGTTGGCTACTATCAAGCCATTTGCCATACAGAAGTCTAGAAGAGCTTTTCCTTCTTTATTCCTGTTGCCCCACCCATGTGGACCCAGGCAGTCCTCATATCCTGTTCTGTCTGTCCCAATATGTGCATTGAAGTCACCCATTATCAACACCAATTCATGCTGTCCTACTTTATCTAGTAGATCCTCCAACTGCTGTCTGAATGCACTCTTTTCCTCACTATCACAACCCTGTTGTGGGGCATAGGTTGAGATTAAGAATACTGCCCTATCATTACACTGGAGTCTGATTGCAATGAGTCTATCATTAATTCTGATGATATCCCGCATTGCCTTCTGAAGCCCCTCTCTCACCACAATAGCTACACCATTTCTAGCCTGTACCCCTCCTGAGTAGTAGAGTCTGCATCCCAAGCCAAGTGGCTTTGCTGCACTGCCCTTCCATCTTGTCTCTTGTATACACAGGATGTCCAGCTTCCTCAGTATCATCATGTCATCCACTTCCAAGCTGCATCCTGTCAGTGATCCTACATTACGCATAGCAATTCTCAGTTCATGTTTGGCAGGTAGATTGGTTTTACTTCTAGCTTTCGCTCAACAGAGCTATCCCAGGTAACCCAGACTGGGCAACTAGACACCGGCTGGACAGTAGCTTATTGAGCCAGGGCTGCTAGGCTTTATGGCGGGCACACACTGGCCAATAGGGACACTTATACCCCTCCCACTGTTAGCATGAGTCCCTGGTGTAGGTCGGAGTAGGCAGGGTCCTCAACCCACTTATCACAGGTAACTACCCATGCCCATTTTGGCAACATTAGTCAACATGACTGAATCACCAAGAGCCATATTTTCCACCATTGAGTGGCTAGCCCTGCCACAGCACACAGTCTGTGATCCATGTTCTCCTATCTTGAGGATACTACGCACCACAGTAAAAGCCCAAAGTGGTTGGTCTGTACAACTCTCCCCCTATAGGGCACCATGTAGAGTCTGTGCTGCTGCCCACAGCTAAATTCATTGGTGAGTTTGAGATAGAAACACTAAGCATGTTTTCTGAACATGGGAGGAACCCCAAGGAGACACAGGGAGAATATGCAAACTCCAAACAGGCATTGGTTGGAGGTCAGGATCAGACCTTGTACCTTGTGCATGGGAGGCAAAGACCTTAACCATTATGCCAACTAGTCTCAGTTAGGCACTGCCATTCTTGTTCAACTCCAGCAATTTTACTTTTGAATCTGCACTGAAATTTAAACAATCACTTAAAAACAAAAAACAAACCAACTGACTTTCAAAGAACACAAAATCGCAGTACACTAGAAGTCATTCCACAGAATACTTAAAAAAAAACATTTATGGAGAGCTTTCATTGTTTCACATCCAAGACTTACTGTGCTTCTAAATTTGCCTTAGCTTACCTCTAAAACAAATGCATTTATTTATTTAATTATCTACCTAATTCCTTATCTGAATTTATTAACTGGAAAGACCACTGATCCACATGGACCATTTTCAGAACCTGTCTGAGAGAACACATACTCAAAGCATAAATAAATATGATGTTATAGTTATACAGTACAGTTTACAAAAGTATTACACAAACATTTAAGCTCATGGAATTCAGGTGCACATTAACTTGAAATAACATGATAATAAAACAAAAAACTACTTTCCCTTCCGTACTTTAAACTGTAACTGTATGACACATATTAATATGAGAGAATACGGTAATCAGAAGACACTTATTAACAAACTGTCTCCACCCTCCCTTTATTCTCTTCAGTCCCAATATACTAAATGGAAGAAGAAATTTAACATGCAAGACATATCTCTCAACCTCTTAAAGCAAGAAATGTGGACAAAAGCCTACAATCTTTGGGGGGGTGCCAAATGCCCAAAAATAGGGACAAATTGTAAATATTGCTCTTACAAACTTAAACACTTACCAGAATAATAGGATTTGTGTTATGCATTTCCTGAAAGATATGAAGTCTGAAACTCAAATATATGTCATTATTTAGCAATCTCAGTTTTCAGTGATTTGCAAGAAAACCACAAACTTTATGAGGAACAGAAAAATTTTTAGGCAAAATTTTGAACATTCTGCGAAAATCTGGATAGTTGAGAAAAATCACACTTGCCAGTGATCAGCAGATGTTCTACACGAAAGTGGGGGGTAGAAGGAGTGAAACTGAAGAGGTGAAAGTAAAATTGCATAAATTGCAACAGTGAATACAGGTTGTGATTAGAAAAAGAGGAAGGATTTTAAAAGTGGCAATGTTGGTAAGATGCATAATTATGGAGGGATGTTATCTTGGAAACACATTTGACTGCATCTACCTTAAAGATAAAAACTCTAGCTTGGACTCAAAGTTATCTGATTTCCCAGTGAGAATAACAGACACTGTAGAATACCATCCAGGAAAATGCCCCTCCTTTCATCCAGAATGGCACATCCCAAGATGCAGTATCAAGCCACAAGTCTGTTTTTACCTTTACCACTGGCCTCTCATAATTGGGACAGTGACACTCATTTTTTTGTTACGGACTCCAAAACCTGAAGCAGTCTAATCATGTCCACAAGAGTTGACCCAAACATCTCATGCTTTTATACAGTGTAACCCCCCCAACATCCCCCACCCTCACAGCAACACTGCGCAATTTATTGAAAGTGTAAATGTATCATTTCAGATGCATAGCTTGTCCTTTTCAATATTCCTCCATTCCAGATAAATGTAAACTGCAAGTCAACAAAGCAGCCCAGACATTTCTTCAGATCGCAGGGTGTAGCTCATGTTTTTGTTACATGTTCTATGCCTGACTGTAATGTGGTCCTTGCATTTTCTACTTTATTACATTTCTTGGTACATCATTATTTATGTTTATTTATTTGCATATTATTTCATAGCCAGGGTAGAGTACAAGAAAAGGCAAATAAAGGCTGAGGGAATCAAACTACAAGACGCAGTTTGTTAACAGCAGAAATACTTGATCATTTGTATTAACTACTATAATACACCATGAGTTTGGGTTTTAACTGTATTACGGAACAGTAGAAACTGGAATTTTTCTCTCAGGGCCTCTCCTGAAAATGGTTATGTCTAGTCAGAAGAGCTTGGGTACAAAGTGAACAAATTAATAAATCAATAACTAAATAAATACATAAATTGCTTTTTCTGTTTCCTAGGATATTGTATGGATAACATATTTACATATATCTTGATGCCTCACTAACAAATAAAGGGGTCTATATTATGTCCGTGAAAAACCCTTAAAGAAAACGACTGCTCACCAAAAGATAACCAACAAAATCTAACTCCCTCAAACGGTCATTCCAGCATATTTTTCTCCTAGGGGAAAAAACGCTTGGCCAACCTAAAACCAGACAAAATTTAAAACCCTTCAAAGTGGGGGGCTGTGCTCCCCACACCCCACACACACCCTAACTAAATATACCAACTCCGAGATCACACTACAGTGGTGAAAAGGGCAAATTCCTGATTATGGCCAAGTGTTTTTTCCCCTAGGAAAAAATTTGCTGAAATGGCTGTTCATGGGAGTTAGATTTCACTGGTTACCATTCAGCGAATTTGCTGAAAGGTGTTTTCGCAGATGTAATATAGACCCAAATAAAGTGCATATAAAGGGACCACCAAAGTCCCTATTCTGCTGTGAAGAACATAGACTTGACTGTTGCTAAAGAAGCTGGGTTCAGTGGAACTGTGCAGCATATTATGGCGCTTCCACGTGTCTTGTACTGTTACCTTTGAAGTGTTAGAAGATCCTGTATAGCAGACTTCATTATCATGATTCATCTGTGTTACACCATGCAAACTATTTCTTTGCTAAACTGCATATCTCATCTGCATGTGATTTTCATAAATGTGAGCCATTCTGGACCTGTTCATGCCTGAAAATGGTCCTTGGACCACTGCACCTACACAGTTAACAGACATAAAATATAAATACAATAAAATATTTGCTGTTATATTCTTGCTTGACAAGAATTAGAATTCTCTAAGTACTTCTCTACAAGTTTTCCAGCAGGAACCTTTACCCCTCTTTGGCCTCCAACGATAAGATTAAAAATGGTTCATGATAGCTTGTTTGTACTATATGTTCTAAAAATATATGGAAATTCTCTACTGAATGCCATGAGAAGTATTAATGAAGTCAATGGGCCAGATTCCAAAAATGTTGCTCTCAGTGTAAGTCTGCACTGATTCCAAAAGACTTGCTTACAGTGCAAGTTACTTACTTCGGTGTAAGGCCTATGTATAAATGGTTTACTCCTGGATCCAGATTCCAAAAGGCCTGCTCTAACCCTGTCCTCAGTGTAAGTGGCCAGATCTTTTGTAATCAGGCCCAATTAATTTAAACAAAAACTAAAACTACTGTTTCTTGACAAATGTACTTGCTACTGCAAAGAAACTGCTACTTAATTCCATATAATTAATGTGACATTTTGTCCTCATGATTTGTTTCTCACAATGGTTTATTGCTTTTTTATTGTGTGCAAGTGTAGGTATTAAATAGCTAAGCTGATGTGGTGGTAGTTTAGATATTAAATAGTTCAATAGTTAGCCTTGCCGGTACAGATCGTAGGAGTAAGCATTCCTCTGTGAAGTACATCAAATTAATTTCCAAATAAAGCTGGTTCCAAACTCTTTCCTTATCTGTTAAAATTTGGCACTTCTACAAAATGTATCTGGAAGATTGTCTGTTATTAAACTAAACTCGCTGTTTTTTAAGCACCTTTATTGAATTATCACTTGTGGCATAGGCAAACCATTTTTACAAAAGTAATCACTACATATTAACAAGTTCACTTTTACAAACATTATACATCACATATACTGTTAGATATCCTATAATCTAGGCAACACTACATAAATTATTCAATTTCTACCTGCCTTCTCTTAAATCTCATTCCTCCCCCGAAACATTTTTTCTGTGTGCATTGTTCCCACAATTTCCATTTTCCCATCATTTCTATTTTTCTTTTTAATTTACTCCTACCCTTCTATAAAGATCCCACCTCCTCCACTTCTTTTATCTTTTTTTACAATATTCACTACTAAAAATGGTTTAGATTTTTATCTCCATTTTCCAGTAATTGCTTTTCTGGCAGCCACCAGAATTTAACATAACAAGGTCTTACTATGTCTAGGCAATTCATATTAGGCATCCCTGTTCAAATAAATAAATAAATCCTTAGTTACACTCATTTGCTCACCCAGTATTCCCTAAGGTTTAAAGTCTGCAAACTCATTACACTCCCAAAAAGATGTTACCAGTTACCTCTTTCTTCCCCATCACACCTCCAACATTTGCCATCTACTTGCAGAAAAATTCTTTGGAATCTGTTTGGGGTACAAAAGTATCAATGCAAACACTTCCAGGCAAACATCCTAAATCTTCTAGACTTTGTTACATATTTGGGAGCCATACATATGCCCTCCCATTGTTTCTTTGTGAATTACATATCTAATATCTCTTCTCAGTCTTTTTCTGACCTCTTCTGATTTATTCCTTCAGTTATTATGCAATATTTATATGCCCTACTAATTATTCTGTTCTAGATTGAATTAAAAATTCAATGAGTGCAGGTCTTTCATTTAGGATTTCCCTGTCCCTTTCTCCTTGTCTATAATCTGATATCAATCCTTGACAGGAAAGGCAATTGCTAGCCTGCAATCCAAATGTCTTCTTGGCTTCTTTCCATTCTGTTACCTTTCCTGCTGTAATTATTTGTTCACAACACCTTGGTTCCTTTGCCAGTTTATTTCAGTAGATTCCAGGACCCTCTTGTCTATTCTCTGTACCCTGAATTGCAGTCACCCCTATCATCAGAATCCCTTTCTCCATCCCATTGTTGGCTTACTTCTTATTATACTTTTGCTATTTTATGGAAATGATATTCTGTATGACTTTTGTTTTTCTTCCTATAGATTTGCATCCAAAATCCCATTCTTTCCTTATTTCTTGATTTACCCCCCCATCTTCATCATCCTCCCTTTCCACTTTCAATTGTAGTTTTTTGCTTGTGTTATATATAAAATTCTTAACTGTGTAGCTCTAAAATATCCCTTCAAATCAGGTGAACCTAAACCTCCTTGTTCTGTTGGGAGGATCAATTTATCCTACTTGACTCTTGCCCTCTTCACTCACTGAATAAAATCATTCAAGTCCAGAACTTGTCCTCTGGTTGATAAAAATATGCTTTATCTGTGTATAAAACTAAAGGGACTAAAACTATTTTTACTTCTTGCTTTCTTTATCCATAGGCAAGAGCTTCCAGTTTCCCAATTTTTGTATTATCTTTTGTTTAGTCTCTTCCCATAGATGCTTAGCTGCCATAACTGAATCCTTTCTAATCCATACACCTAAATACTTAATTTTATCATGCCCCCAAGAATATAGGTATTGATGGACCAATTCATGTGTGGGTACATAGTTTATTAGCTATAGCCTTTGTTTTATCTTCATTAAATGTATATCCTGAAAAAAGTGGCAGTGTGTCAAAACATTCCACAACACTGAGATGTCCTTATCTGAGTCCATCTAGTACAAAATAATATCATCTACAAATAAAACCAACTTTACTTGAGCATCATACCAATTATATCCTTGAATTTCAGAGTCTCTTATTTTCCTTGCCAGTGGTTCTAAATATAGCCCAAATAACAAAGGGGAAAGAGGACGTTCTTGCCTGGTTCCTCTGTTCAGAAACAACTTATCTGAGAGGAATTCTCCCACTTCAGTTTTTGCAACCAATTCCTCGTATATCCTTCTAATTAACATTATTACTATATCAGAAAATGCAAATGCTTCCATTACCCTACTCATAAAGTCCCAGCTTACTCTGTTTAATGCTTTGTCTGCATCAGGACCCACCAGTAACAGCAGTATTTTCTTACATTCTGCTTCCATCTGGATCATCATTGTTCTATCAATGTTGTCAAATGTTTGCCTCCCCTCCACAAAACCACACTGGTCCATATCTATCAATTTCGACATCACCTTTGCCATTCTTTCAGTCATTATAGACAAACATTCTATAATCATGGTTTAGCATTGAAATGGGCCTACATGAAGCTGGATCAGATGGGCCTTTAGTGCCTCTAAATATTACAGCTGCCACAGCGATTTTTTAGGATGTTAGTGCCTCCCCTCCTTTTAAAATCATGTTAAATAAAACCTTTCAGCTCTTTATTAGCTTTGTTCCTCCTAACTTCCAAACTTTCACCAGAATACCATCTATTCCTGGTGACTTTTTTGTAGATTGTTTATACATCACCTTTTATCTCATTTCCTCCCCTCCTATCTTAACATTCAGTTGTTGAACATCATTTAGCTCTAACCTTGGCATATTTAAATCTTTCTTAAATGTTTCCATTTCTGCTTTTCCTTGATAACCCAACTTCTCTGCTTTATAAAAATGTTCATAAAATTTCTAAAATATCTCTAATACTTCTACAGGAACTCTGGTTATTTTTCTTGTTATAAGCTCCCTAAGTTTGGCAACAACCCTTTCTACTTTCTGCTGCCTAAGTCATTGTGCCAAAACTTTTTTTTGTGCTCTGGAGTTATTATCAAAAACAGTTGCTTAACAGTAATAGTTCTAACTCATTGCATATTATCCAGGCGCTGTCTTATTTTCTCTTTAGCGCTCTGCAATTGCACCTCCTCTTGTTCTGTGAGATTCCCTTTAACCTTTGTCAGCCCATCTAAATAATTTTTAATACTTCTTAGCCAGATTAGATTTTATTTTATCTTGACCCTATTTTAAACTCTACTTTCATTTTATCACTATATATACCTTCTGGACTACTTTCTTCCCCGTTAACTCCTGGATAATTTCTATTACCCATTCCTTAAATTTCTCTTTTTTAATAGTGTTGCATCTTTACTTTAGTACCCTGCATCTTTACTTCAGTACCCTGCATTTTTATCTTAGTAATTGTTGGCACATGATCTGAAATAGTTATTGGATGTTAATCAAAGTTTTCAATTATTGCCGTGAACTATAATTTCTGTCAAGTCTAGCCCAGTTTTTGCACCTTGGGAAGTAATATGTAATTTCTCTCCAAGTTCCTGCTACTGAATTGACATCTTTCATGCCAAATATTCTCATAACTTTCTTCAGACATTTACCATCTTTTGTTATATTTTCCCTTCTAGGCCCATCAGATATATCCTTATTGTTGCAAATCAAATTCCAGTCCCCATCTATACATACTCGCTTTTGTTATCTTCAGTATGTTCAACATATAACACTTTCATATATTGTTGATGAGATCTAAAATATTTAAAGAATCCAGCATTTGTATCAGCCTACAGAGGAGGAATGCCAACAGGAGATAATTTAATTGAATTTGAAATTAAACCACAGTGCTAGCTAGAACACAAGAGAACAGAATGTTTTATCAATGACAACTCAAATGAAGACAGAAAAAAAGGTTGTGCATCTTTTGTGTTTGTGAATAGGAAACTTGCAATTTAATGACAAAAATTCTACATTTAATTAAACATACTGGAAAGGCATGCATGAAGCTTTTAATCATATTGAAATATAATTTTAATCCTAAAATCTAGTGTGATACAAATGTCAGTCTTATACTGGGAACCTTAGTGATCAGTGAGAGAGTACATAGCTGAGATTAGAAAATTAGCCTGGACTGTAATTATCAAGGGGCACTCAGTAGCAGAAAGGGATTAAAGTCCTGACAACATTGCAGGTGACTCGAGTTCAGCTGTGGCTCAGGCACCTGTAGGAGCTGGCAGGGGAGAATGGGAGTAAGTGATCACGTCTGGCACATCACATAGGTGACACCATGCAGGAGTATTAGGTATCTACCCCTTGGAACTCAAATCTATTGAGCTCACATTGCTATGTGCCATTCACACTATGAACCAAGGAAAATCCAGAAAGAGAAGGTATGCTTTCCCTTGGAGGACAACAATTGCAGAGCTCAATAGAACCACCACTGGGGAGGGGGTGCTCCACCAGGGAAGAGAGACAAGGCTAGCAAAGTTGTTCCCCTCCCTACCACCGGATTCCCACTGCAAGCAGATGAGCTCATGGGGGTTCTTAGCCACGAACAAATGGGATAGAGGGCTCTTGTCTCCTCAGGAACCCCCAACTCCCACAACTGAAGATTGAATGAGTTGATTGGGTGCAGGGTGAGGTGCCATGAGGTTCGATCCTGAGGGGATGCAAAAAAAAAAGAAAGAAGCAAAGAAAGGATTGCATTATGGAGAGATGATGCTATTTATGATTGTATGTAGAATAAATGATGAATGCATTCAAGAAGTTTGATATTAGAAAATTATCTCACATCTGAAAATGTTTTTGAGAGTCACTTTAGTCTGAAAACAGCAAATAAAAAGTTCAAGATTTGCAAGTAAAATGTTTGATGATGCCATTTAACAGAACTACAGCAGGGGGATTTTCTGCCCTTGGCAGTACACCAGTTTGGTGCCACTAACCACTGTCTGTAAGCATTCCTTGTGATAATAACTTACTGACAGCTTGTAAGTGGCTAAACGTTTTAAAGAACAGTTTGACAGTTTACAAACTGTCATTATGTGAACTACATTTTCTAATAGACAGCTTGTAAACTACTTAGCTGTTATGTTTAACAACCTTTAAAAAAGGACAGCTTCACTCTATATTTTTGCTATTAAGTGATTGCAATTGACAGCATGTAAGCTGTCAGACTTTTTTTTAAAATATTTGGTGCCTGTCACAAGTTGTCATCTGTGGTGGGTGGCCCATTCATTCCACTTTTACTATGTCAATGGAATATAATCAAGTAAAAGAGTACTGCAGTGTGGGACATAATCCCAAGACTAAGGAATGCAGCAAAGCTAAAGCCTGTTCCAGGTGCATTGGTAAACAGAACACAGATTCTCAATGTAAATGCAAGCAAAAATAGCATCCTACTTCTAGACTTGGGCACATAGTTTGTAAAACTAATAAAAAATTGTTACAAAAAACTATATAAAAAGAGTTGAAATGAAGCTTTGCACCAACTATTCACATATTTTTGTTAATGAGCACTTAAAGAAAATCTTCCCTTTATTTACAAGGAGTGCAACGTCTGATAAAAGATAAGCCATTCTTGGTAGAAATGAAAATAGAAGATACAACTTTGAATACAGACATAGATACTGGCAACAGTGGAGCCCTGGAGAATGAGCAGACATTTGGGGAAATAAGTAATACTGAAGAATGTCTAAAATAATGTGAGCTATTAACATGAATGTTGCTTACAAGGAACAGAATGTTGCTTACAAGGAACACAAAAGCAACATTATATTTGATAAGTTAAAGGTATTTCCCTCCACTTGCTTAGAAGAAGTTGGGTAGCTAATATATGGTTAGACAAATGAAGAAAAACATGCATATTATGAAAGTGAAAGACTACAGAATGTGCTTTTGAAATATGAAACTATATTTACAGAAGAAAATGGTATATTAAAAGGAATAAGAGCTAGTATAACTTAAATAATCTAAAGAGTAAATGAAAATAAACATGAAACTATATTTAAAGAAGAAACTGTTACATAGAAAGGACTCAGAGCTAGTATTACTTAAATAATTTAAAGAATAAATGAAAATAAAAATTAAACCGTATTTAAAGAAGACATTGGTATATAGAAAGGAATCAGAGCCAATATTCTTTTTCCAACATATGCCAGATTCAGTCAGACTGTCAATCCCAGACTGGTTCCTGATGTTATGAGCACTAAGATAAAGAGAGAAATTACAGACAACTAAAAGGGTATATAATTATTCCTATAAAATATTAATAATGATATTCTTGCATCTGTGAAACATTTCATACTAGAGCTTACTACCTTACTGTATGCTCATTCTCATCACTTTCCACATGCAACTGCTGGTTCATGCAGCTTTGCTTCGGGTCATTCTGATTGCTGTTTGCTTATTTCAACCCCAGCTGTTTTGTAGTTCTGCAGCTCTAGATATTATGCTTTATGGTATAAAATTGCAGAGTTCAGTGCTTTTCTCTTACTGTACAGGACCATGTTGAAAGTTTCCTTTCATAAATACAATTTATCTAAGTTATAGTGAAAATCTGAAAAACTCCCTTAGTTAAGTTTCTGTCACTATAATATTTTATTGTTAAGTTTCTATCACTATAATATTTTGTTGTTTAATTTGATGGCATAGTCTGGGTTAAAGTTACAGCATCAGCTAGATAGCTATCTGCCTTGTTTTAGATCCTGTTGTGTACATTGAGTGGAACCTAACTATACCAATTGTTTTGTCTGAAGCATCTGTTTACAGATCCTAAGAGGGAAGAGGAGGCTGAAAAGGAAGCCCTGGATACAGAGACAACTGCTGAATCCAACACAGAAGTTCTTTCTTGAGACACGGGAGAAGAGGAACAGGAAAGTCTAGAGGATGCACATGCTGAAGCCACACTGACTTCAGAAACCACTGGAACTTCCTCATGTGGAGTTTGACCAGAGGGAGCATCATAATGGTGGAAGCCATGAAACGCAGAGCTCTCAGAAACTCCCTGGCTGTAATGGAGGCTAAGGGAATAAAAGTTTGAAAGAAAGAAATGAGAGTTAATGCCTTTGGAGGAGGCAGGGATGCCAGCATTGGCAGCATTTGAAACCTACAACCCAGAAAGACATGATCCTGAGAAGGAATCAGGGAAGACTTGCTGAAGTTTATTGTAAAATGAAGATTTTGCTAAAGGACCTCTGGAGAATATGCTTGAATCAGCAGGTCCTCCAAGTAAGGAAAGATTTGGATCCCTTGAAACCTGCAAAAGTCAATCTCAGGAGCAAGACATTTGATGAATATCCTTGGGGCAGTAGAAAGGCCAAAGGGCAAAGCACAGAACTGAAAGTGCCAGGAAGCAACAGAGAAATGCGAAAGAAATCTCCTGAAAAGAGGATGGATCGGAATATGGAGATAAGCATCCTTGAGGTCCATAGGCACCAAAAAGGCCTGAGGGAGCAGGAGAGGAAAAAGGGACTGAAGGGACAACATCCAAAATCAAGGCACCATCAGAAAGGTGTTTAGATGGGAGAGGCTAGAATAGGTCTCCAAGTACCTTCATTCCTGGGCACTAGAAGCATTCTTGAATAAAACCCTTTCCCCCTTTGGAACACAGGCATCTCTTGAATAGAACCCTGAGACAAAAGGTCTCGAAGAACCTCTGGGAAAAAAGGAAGTTGCTCTCGAGGAGGCTGAGGTATGCCCATAAAAGGAGAGCGGGAAATCCAGACCGGGTCTATATCACAACATCGAAAACGATGGTAATCAAATGGCTTAAAAATCAAAAATGCCGTTCATTGAGGTGTGTATTGTGAGACTGCAGTACAGTGAAGTTTGGAAAATGTGCCCTTTCCTCACTGTAGTGTGATCTCGGAGTTGGTATGTGTAATTAGCAGGGGGTGTGAGGGGCACAGCCCCCCACAAGATCGATTTCGAAGAATGGCATTTTCGATTTTTAAGCCATTTGATTAACATCCCTTTCGATGCCATGATGTAGACACATCCAGACCATGAAGTACCCTTGCCAATGACTGACAGACCCCAAGAATTCTGGGTGATTCAGAGCCAAACAGGAAGAGCAAGAGAAAGGCAAAGAGAAAGAGGAATGTGACTGACAACAGGTGGATAGTCAGACAGCAGCTGGTTTGTCAGGAAAGGAAGGCTTAAGAATCCCTGCAGTCTGACTGGCCTTAGCAGGAGGAGTTCATTTACTATCCTTTTTACCTTTAGAAGGAGAGCGGGACTGCCTACGAACAAAGGCTGGCTTGAAGGACAGATTTGCTGAAATTTAGGCATAGGAGAAACAAGACATGCTTATGTTTGCACTCGTCTATACTTGTTATATTTCATTCCCTCAGTGTACTGCATATTTATATTTAATATCTGCATATTACTATTGTCCATAAATTTTAATATGCAGTTTTGTTATCCCAAATGTATGGTCTTAAATGAGAAATGCACCATTTCCATCTTTACACATGGACTGATTATGATATTAGTTTTTCTTAACTAGATCTCACCCCTTATAGTCCCATCACCATATATGAATTTTAGTTGCACTATCCTCTTATCATGTTTTAAATTTCAAGTGAACTTTACATTTTAGTTTTGTTTATGGGACCGGAGCAGGTATTTGATTTCAGCTTGATGCCATCTGTGGACAGCTATCAGCTATTGAGTGTAACAAGTTTTAGAATTGTGTTCATAGAAGTTTAGTTAGATTATTGGTATTAATCACAATTGTGAAATCTATTATGGATGCATTCATTTTATTTCAAAACAATTTTGGACATGGACTTTCAAGATGGCTGCACGTTAAATCAACAGCCTAATTTCAGCTCTCCCAGTGTGAATAAAGAAACTGAAAAATAAGAGTTAGTAATTCTGCTGGTTTGAGTAAAATTCAATTACTGGCTAGTAAATACACAGGTTAGATGTAGGTGGGGCTCAACTACCAGTTAAGATAAGAGGAGATTAGATAAAAATGATGATGTATAACCATGGCCGGCCTTAGGCATAGGCGAACTAGGCAACCGCCTAGGGCGCCGTACAGGCCAGCCTCATAAGGGGTGCAAAATCGCAAAACAAACCAAAGTTAAAAAGTGAAACTTTTTTCACTTTTTAACATTGCGCCCAATGCCCGTTTGTACATAGTAGCATTGCGCCCTCCCCCCACGACTGACGACACGAGCACACAGCATAGAACGCGCCCCTCCCTATGTTATTCTTCCATTCCCTCCCCCCCTGCGTGATGTATGGTGAGTCATCTTTTTTTTTTTTTTAAACCAGCTGCCTAAATCACAAAAGTTGCAGCTGAATTTCTTCTGCTTTGTCTTTATTAAGTTAGAATAAGGCTGTACAACTTGCCGTTTGTTTGCTTTCCCGGCTGTATATAGAAACACGTGCACGTGGTCTTGTTCTGTATATAGAAACACGTGCACGTGGTCTTGTTCGGTTGGTAATGGCAACAGATTTCGTTTTATTGCTACAAATGAAAATCCGTTGAAAATGAGCTCCTACATAGTCAGACTTTCCTGGTGCTCAAATATCAATAAATAAATTAATAAAATGTGGGAAGTGCAGAAAGGGCTCATGAGTAGATACTCACAAGCTGTAGCTTTATATCCTCATTATGTTAGATACGACTTAACTGTGTAACAGACTAAGGTTTTAAGAAGGCTTTTTGAACAGGTTGTTGGATATGAAGGTCAAATTTCAAGTTCTTGTCAGTAATAACACCAGGTAATTTTTAACAGGGAATTGGTTCTATTTAGGCATTGTTTAATGGTGCAGCAGTGAAGCTGTAATTCTGTCTGGGCTTTGTTTGATGATGTAACAGTGAGGCTGCTTTTGCCACATTAGTAAAATTTTAGACTAAATAAAAATAACTTTTTCTTTTTAGCATTTATTAGTAGTTGAGGAGCTTCCAGTTTAGTTTCAGCATATGAGAATGATTTGTGGGTAGTGGTCTGTTGTTCTGTTAACGCTGAAGAAGTGAAGCTGAAGATGGGATATTTTGCACGATGTATTATTATTTATTTGTGTTGGATAACAGGGAGAATCCAACTGAGCCATGTTAGACCTCTCTTCAGATAGGCACAAGGAGAAAATCTATACAAAATTCCACTTTCTAACAGTAAAAGATAAAATGTAAACAATACAGAAATATACAGTACAATACAACATGACAAAATGAATGACAGCACAATGATTGTTTTCAGGAGAAAGAATAGTTACAAAGTAGTGTAAAATACTTATGCTGTAAAGTGAAGGAGGGATATGCAGGGTGTATTAATAAGAATGGAAAATATTATAATCAGGAAAGCTAAAAGACCCTTAGGTTATTTAGCCTTTTTGTAATGGGCTGTCTCATTGATATTTTACTACTGCAGTTCTAAGGTAAATGGTAATGTTTGCAATGTGCAATGCTTCCTCTCCATTAAGGAGATTTTGTGTAATGCTTCTGCTTTCTCAACATTAAGGAGGGATTTTATGTGCAATGCTTCTGCTGGTCACTCACCATTAAGGAGAGATTTCTGTGTCCGTGTGCGTGTCTGTGTCTGTGTGTGTGTGTGTGTGTGTGTGTGTGTGTGTGTGTGTGTGTGTGTGTGTGTGTGTGTGTGTGTGTGTCTGTAAAATGTCCCAGTTATGTATAACAGGCAGTTAGACCTAACCCAGGCTCAAACCCTATACCTTGCGTACAGGAGCCTGCATTCTCTACCCACATCAGCACTTGTCATATTCAGGAAGTTCAGTCCATAGCTCTCAACTGTCTACATATTCACAGAATATTATACTTGGCTTATACTTTGTCTGTTCCTCTTAAATTTTGTGGTTTTCTGGCAAATCAGTGAGGATGGAATTCACTAAATCATGATAGCCCTTTAAGTTTGTCTTCCTATCTTTTTTGGAAACACATGGTTACACGACATGATTTTAGCAATGTTCTAAGATTATACAAGCAATATTTAAAACGTGCCCCTGGTTTTGGGCCTCCCCCCACCCCAATTTTTGGCTTGCTCCAGATATCTTCTGCTGTAAAATTGAGAGATCTAGTTGTGCCCAGTGGATGGTGCATTGGTAGTGTTATTGCCACACAGCAAGAGGTTCTCTGGTTTGATTCTTGGCTGGGGTGCCTTCTGTGTGTAGTCTGTATGTCCTCCCTGTGTTTGTGTGGGTTTCTGTAGCTGCTCTGGTTTCCTTCCTCCCCTGTTACAATGACATGTGTCTGGAGCATTTCTCCCTGGGCCTTTGCTGAAAATTGGCTTTGTTGCAAGTTGAACTTTCCTGGTAAACAAATGTTAAATAAAGTTTGCTGAGAGCTTCAGGAGAAGAGTAGTTTAGTGATGCTTATTCCGCGCCTGTTTGCATTGTTAGTACCACAACAGGTAGTAGCCTTACTTTTGAGGCAGAAGGCTGTGGGTTCTACTCCCACATTATGCTGATGGATCACTGATACTGTACTGTATTGTACTTTAAAGGGAGTGGATGCTGCAGTCCTATGAATGTCCTCCTTTGGTGCAATGAAACATTTATCATGTTGCCATCCATTCCCTATTGCAAAAATGACTAGCTTATCATTCTTTAACATAGACCATTTATTCTTCAAGGGCAACAGCCACTTTATTTGTAGATGAAACGATGAAATATAGAGTGGTTTCCTAGCAACGACCTCTTCATTAGTTACAGATCCCTTTAATGTGGAATTATTTAGATTACTTACTTCTGCAGAGAGTTTGCATGTTTACTGATACTGGTGAATTGTAATGCCAGAAGTTTGAGTGGCCTTTTATGGTTGAAATTTTCTGAAATGGGTAGTGTCATTGGTTCATACATTTTGTTTCATTGGTTACTAGAAGACTGTTCAAAACTACAAATTTAAAACACAATCTAACAACTGGTGCTGTATTGTACAAGGAATATAATTTAATATAATCATGAAGGTGAATCAAAGAATGTATACACATATGCATGGCCCTAAAAATGTTCAAAACCAGCCCAGAGAAAAGTGTGAAAGGCTCAATCATCGGCAAAGTTTAAGCTTTACTCTTGTTACCAAAGCAATGGATGAAGGTGAAACAGCCACATTACCTTGACCTGGCCAAGCCTTTTGGCAAAATCCCCTACTCAGGTGTAGTACAACAAATGATTAATGTATGTTGATTTGTTCTGAGTAACAGAACTAGTCTAATAGCCACTTTCAGCTATAGTCCAGGTCACTAGCTATGAGAATAACAAGGAAGTGGAAATGTACATAATATCTCAAATATGCATGCACTAGGTACCTCGCTGAAACTGTTTCTGTAAAGCAGATTACATTTAAGGTGCAGCTGGTCTAGAAAGAGTAACACAGCAGTGATCCCTTCCTGGAAACTGCTGCATGACACTACAAATAGTCATGAAGTTCCAAAGTATTTGTAGTGGAGATGACTGTGATAATAGAAATTGCATAGTCTTACTCATTTAAAGTTTCAGACGACCACTGCCATACCCACATCTAGTAGGGGGGTGGGTATTAATTTCTCAAGTGAGATTTTACTTAGTCTGATTAGCAGGTATTATATTCTGGAGCAAATTCTCAGCAATTATGAGACATAGTTCTGAGCTTTCTCTACATGGTCAGCAAAGGAAGGGATGGCTGTCTAACCATCTCCATAGATATTTACCCCATTACATAATCTCAATTGCTTCCTATTGTCAATAAGCAGCTGAGTCTAAAGGTACTAGTTTAACCCTTTTATAGTTACTAAACAACAGCACATTGCCTATTTCGCAGTTAACGTTTATTTCTATTTTTGACAATGACTTATTTACCTTTAGATGATGTTCAGTGGTCTTAGTCTAGAATATTTGAGCTAATAGTCATCACAGTGTTTATAACAAGTATATGACATATGGGGCCTAGAAAAAAAATCAGTGGAGTATCCTTTCCTGATAGATGAACTGGTGAGACAGAGCAATGCCGATTTAAAATACCATCAGACTGCTGTTTGGTCTAGGACATATATATTCCAAGTTCCATGAGACACTCATTATAAGTTAATAGGTGCATACTAAGATAATGACCAGTGGGTCCTTTATAAGCCTAGCCAAGCATGCAAATTGTATCCCAGAAGTTTATATGCCTTAGAGACTATTTTAAGGTGTATATGTAAGCTAGGACAAGAAACACAGGTGCAACACCCAGGGTGTATTTCTAATTTCCCATCTACTGGTCCAGGTTTCTCTTGAATAGGGTTAGGGAAAAGCTCTGCTTCACATAGATAAGAAGCCTGTTCCAGAGAAGAGAAATTCTGTGAAACACACACCTGTCCCTCCAACGTATCCTGTTTAAGTCCACAGAGAAGTTTAAATCCCTAGATCAAGTCATTTGAATCTTATTCATTTTCTTGATGTGCAAAAGGTCCATCATAGTAGGATTCAGGGACACCTTGTATGCCAGGCATAGATTGCTTTTCAACAGTCTGTAGGAAACAGAATATAGAGACAGGGCTGTAAGGCGATCTGCATAGGACATGTTGTTTCCACCCTCTACTCTTTCTGTGAAAAACCTTTATAGACATTTCATTTGTTACAGGTGCCTAATCAGGTACATATTAAAGAGGTCATTGTACTCAATTATGAGCCTGATGAGTTCCGAATACAGTGAAACAATAACTTCCTTGGACCTAGATGGCATGCCCTTGCTTATAGGCTGAGCAACATGG
This sequence comes from Protopterus annectens, assembly GCF_019279795.1. Lineage (NCBI taxonomy): Eukaryota > Metazoa > Chordata > Ceratodontiformes > Protopteridae > Protopterus > Protopterus annectens. The sequence continues at coordinate 1,237,304,985 of NC_056747.1, forward strand.
AATAATTTCCTTACTATCTTGGACACATGTTGGTCAAAACCAGGTTACCATCTACATGCATACCCAAATCCCGACTTGTTCTCCCGTTAGGGGTATGCCATCAGTGAGGTCATGTCCTAGGGTGAGTGACAGCCATTGGAAAACAGAATAACAGACCCAGAAATTCAAGGTGTTATACCCCCCGCACTCACAGAAAACAACTCCTATGCAGAGGTGTACTTAGATGCCCTGTACAAACAAAACTCTGCTTCAGTATTAAATTCATTGGCAGAAGCACTCGCTGAAGTAACCACATACAAATCCATTTCAAATTTAGAAGCACTTATTACTTCTTCTTGTGCTAGTTCCTTTTCCCCATGACGTTTTTTGGCTTTGCCCTCTGCTTTTGGTAAATTTCTTCACTTGCTGTCTGTTTTTTAGCATTCTAAACTTGGTTAGCCTGAAATCTTTCAGATCTCCTCAGTTCATTCTGCCCAGCAGACGGCACTCCTTCTGAATGAGGATGGATTTGTAACTTCTGCTTCTGTTCCTCCATAATCCCGCCTAGCTGGCCATTGCCATGACACATTAGCCTTGAACCTCCATAATTAGCTGGGTCTGGGTAGTAGAATCAGTTGTAGTTAACCCACTGAATTTCCCTTGTAAAGTACTGAATACTGACAATAACTTCACTATTTATAATTATTGTCAAGCTCTTGTTTACCTCTCATGCTGGTGTGTTTTCTAAGGGACTGATTTATGTTCCTACTAAGAAATCTGATATGGCTGAAGTTATTTTAGACCTAAAACTGTTCACAAGAAAGCTGAATCTAGCATTGTGGTTTGGCAATTCTAGCACAAATGACATTTTTTGTAATGGGGAACAATGTGTTAAGGAACTCTAGTCACTTTAATCTACCACTAAACGGCAACATAAGTTTGTTTGAAATACTGTGTGAAAGGGACATACGTAAACTACTTTCCCAGCACACTGGCAGGAAGACCTTCAACTTAACAACTCAGGAGCAGAGTTTACTTAAAGAACTGACTTCTGACAAAAATGTAAGACATATGAAGCCAGACAAAGCTGCTGGGCTTGTACCTATAAATACTAATGATTATGTGAACAGAACGAACAGTCTTTTATTTAGTGACACCTACACCGAAATTTCCAAGAATGGTCTCAATATTGCCTATGCTAAATTTGATATGTACTTATTTGATATGTTAATGCAGGGGCAAACAAATATTGAGGAATATGAGTTTATGGAGAATAAATGGCCAGTGGTGGCTGGAATTTTTGGTATACCTAAAATTCCTGAGTGTCTAATTGATCCACCTTTGAGACCAATTGTGGATGCTAATAGAAGTAAGCCACACTGCATAGCTAAATTCTTGGACAATTTACTTAGACTCTATTTCCAAGTTGCCACAAATATGTCAGGATTCTTGGGATTTCTTGAGCAAATTTGCTAATATTTGAGTTCAGTGCAGACTGTTATCTTGTAACTATTGATGTACACAACTTGTATTCTGTTATCCCCCACCATGAGGGCCTCATCTGGTTGGAAGAAATTTTGTTTGATATTGAAGTACTAGATTTTGATAGTCAATGTACCTGTGACCTTAATGGACTTGGTACTATCTAACATTTTTTTTTTTTGAGGCTCAGTTGTTCAAACAGCTTAATGGAGACATCTATATTACATCATCGAAGCTTTAGTTAATCGAATAGCTAAAGCTCGATCTTCTACTATCGACTGCTAAAATTTTCGAATGGACGATTCAACCAAGGGAAACACTTCCCTTGGCTGAATCAAAAAAAAAAACTTTACATCTGAAATCAAGTGGGGGACTTCGCCTCCCACACCCCCCTCACTTAAATATACCAACTCTGAGATCACTCCAAATTGGAGAAACAGGAATACTCCACAGAACGGCCAAAGGAAGTGTTTCCCTGAGTTAAATTGGCCGTAAAAATTGACAATTTATGGTTTTGATATTACAAGTTCAAGCTTTACTTATTCGATTAAGTAAAGCTTTAATCATGTAATAGGGAACCTAATGGAGTGGCTATGGAAGCAGCCTGTGCCCCCAGTTTTGCTAATTTAGTGATGGCTAATTGGGAACAGAATTACATTTTAACACTCCCTACAAAAATTGTTGGAGATATTACACCTGTTTTTTGGACAATATATTTATTGTTTGGACTGACACTGTGAAGAAACTGAGTGAGTTTTTGAAGTGCCACGGTGGTACAGCAGTAGCGTTGTTAACTGACAGCAAGATGTTCTTCTGTTCGATTCTCAGCTTGGTTGGGAGTGCCTTCTGTGTGGAGTCTGCATGTCCTCACTGTGGTTGGGTAGTGCTCGAAAGACATGCGTGCGTAAATGGGCGTGCCTTTGTTGAAGGTTGGGCATCGAGCTGGCACCTCGGCATTTCATAAAAATCTACTGACAATCATTAGCGGACCGGAGTTCCACTGTGGTGATGACCCCTTACTGGGAAAAAGCCAAAAGACAAACAACATTAATGTTTCCACCACCTTTTTAAATTTTTCTTTTTTTATGATGTTGACAGTATCACATTTTTGGACATGATGTTGTCTAAAGATTATGTGAATGGATGTTTTATTTTTAACATACACAGGAAGCCCACTTTCTGCAACAGTTACCTCCACTACAATAGCTGGCACCCAAAATTTCAGAAAAAGCTGTAATCAAAGGCCAGTTAGTAAGGCTTGCCAAAATGGTTTCAGATGGTTCTGTATCTTTGGTGGAGTGTGACAAATTGTTGCAGATGTTTATGGAGTGGCTATGGAAGCAGCCTGTGCCCTCAGTTTTGCTAATTTAGTGATGGCTAATTAGGAACAGAATTACATTTTAACACTCCCTACAAAAACTGTTGGAGATATTACACCTGTTTTTTGGATGATATCTTTATTGTTTGGACTGACACTGTGAAGAAACTGAGTGAGTTTGTGAAGTACATTAATGTTTCCACCACCTTTTTAAATTTTTCTTTTTTTTTTATGATGTTGACAGTATCACATTTTTGGACATGATGTTGTCTAAAGATTATGTGAATGGATGTTTTATTTTTAACATACATAGGAAGCCCACTTTCTCCAACAGTTACCTCCACTACAATAGCTGGCACCCAAAATTTCAGAAAAAGCTGTAATCAAAGGCCAGTTAGTAAGACTTGCCAGAATGGTTTCAGATGGTTCTGTATCTTTGGTGGAGTGTGACAAATTGTTGCAGATGTTTATTAAATAGGCCTATCCAACTGAGGTTTTATTGGACATTAGGAACTAAGTAGTGGGTTAAAGGCAGAGGGGGGTTTGTATGCCCTTGCTACCAAAACTTATTAGTATTTGTGGTGGATCACTCAATGCAAAGCACTCCATGGTGAGAGTGGATAAAGGGGTAGACTTTGGTAAACTCTTTATTCTAACTTTTACCATTGACACCCAGAGAATAGTGGATTGTATTTTAGAAAACTGGCTCGTTATATCCTCTGATGAACACTTGAGGAGGTTGTTGGGTGACAGGCCGAAAATGGTTTATGGTTTATAGGAAAAACAAATGTTTCAAGAATCTATTGGAAAGAAAAGCCATGAATGTGAGTAAGCACAGTAATAGCAGTATGTTTAAATGTGGGTGTTGTAGGCAGTCCCAATTTATATTAGTGGGTAATAACTTTTCTATTAAAGGGCACAAATTTAAACTTAAAGGGCATTTCAACTGTGAGTCTAGCTGGATAGTTTATATTGCCTGGTGTGATTCTTGTCCTGCCTTTTATACAGGGAAAACCTCTAGAAAACTAAAGGAGAGAATTAATGAACCTGACCTGGAGGTTAACAAGGCCAAAACTACTAATGCCTCGTACAGAGATATACAGGCCTACTCCAGTCACAGATTTAAATTCACAGTTCTAGAGCAGATAAAAGGAGACCCAAGGGGGCTGTATTACTGAAGAACACCTGTTAGCTAGGGAACTTAATTGGCAGTTGAAATTAAATGCAACAGCACCCCTGGGTTGAATGAAGCCTGCTTTATTAGCCCTTTATTAAAGTTAAAAAGTTTATATGTTTAGTAATTTTTTTAGAATAGATATTATTTATATATATTTTTAAAGTTGGTGTTATGTAAACATATATTTAATATCTAATAAATTATGGGCCTGTTGTAATATGAATCCATATATCATTCAGTCACATGCATCTGTTCTTATACTGCTTTATGTATCTGTGTTTTAGTTTAAGCACTAGGTTCTATATACACAATCTTAAGGGTTTTATTGTTTTACAAAAATGATCGGTTTATTGCATGTCACATGATTAGTTTGAGATGTATTTAAGTGGTCTGTGTTTTAATAACGGCAGTTCTGAAGAAGTCTCATTTGGGGACGAAAGTGCTTAAGCTGTCTGTAATAAATCTGTGGAGTTTTATCTGGACTTTTGCTGTTTCTTCCACATTTCTGGTGTAGATATTAGTTGGACTCTTGAATATTGTTACTCTATATCACAAACTGGATGGTTTTAATTTGAATAGATATTACCTGTGCTGATCTGTTTGGCTGTTTTGTCCCTAACCCTTGACATTATAACTAATTCCTTTTGTCTTTCTTTCTCTCCAGTATCCCATACCTCTGCCGCTTGTAAAGTAACCTTCCTGAGGCTCTGCCCTGTATATCTCAAGCCTAAGCACACCAGTCACAGCTCAGAATAACCCCCCTTTTAAAGACAGAAACAAGCAAATGTATGTATCTTCCTGTTAATTCTACCAACTATTAAGCACCTGTGCTAGTTTGTTGAGAGCATGATGCTAGGTACCTCTGACAACCTCTATTTGCTCTTCCTGGGCTCCATCCCTACTTCTAATCATACTCTTAGATTTTGTTCTCTACTTTGCACTTTCATAAACAAGCGACAGCCTCTGGCAAATGAAGAACAGTGAGTCTAAGCTGCAGACTACCTCTGCACTAACTTTTCTTCCCTAGACTTATCTTTCATTTACTGTATGTGTTTCTTCAGCCTATTGCCACTCAGAGAATTCCCTTACTTACAGCCCAGACCCCCTTTTTGTTTTCTCTTACCTAGCTCTTACCAGCTTTGAAGATTTTTTTTTTTGCCCAACAGAGACATTGTGCACCATGCTCAGTCCACTCTCTCCTACCCTGCCCCCAAATTCCACCTGCCCCCACTACACCTACATTTATTTTCAGCAAGCCACACCCCCTCAATCCAATCCCAACACCTATATCCAAACCACCCTACTCCACAATGTCCAAGCCCAACACCTTAAATTCATACCACCCGATTTAATAACTCTACCAATACACATACAAATACATATGCATCACTCCCTGCCTACCAATACACCTTATCAAACAATACACCCAATTATATCCCTACACTGTCTACTCTGCCCCCAATTATACTACTACTATCTCAACTACACAACAATCTATTATACCCTCACACATACCGTCATCTCAACAAAAGGCACATCCCACACTATACAAATATGTTACTCATGCATTTTGCAGTTCTACTATGTTTAACCCTACTTGCACATCACACATCCCCCCACAGTAATATTAACACTCATTACCATGCACATACCTCCACAATAACTCACTCAAGACACAAACATCACCCCAACAACCCAATAGCCCCTACTATTTACAACACTACCCACATCACACTGCCAAAAGTCACAATCCTACCCCACCACTCACCTCCTTAAATCTCTCTAAAATATCACAAGACCATACATAAACTTCTAAAAATGCTCCATCTTATAGCATCAAAACTAATATGCAGTGGCGATATTCATCTCAACCCTGGCCCCAAAATCCTTAAACCAGCCCTAACTGTCAACTTCATCTTCCACCTTACCCTAGCAGAAAAAGTTTAGACCTCCTAATTCTAAACAACAATCTTAGAAGCATCCTTAATAAAATACAAGAACTTCATGCTATCATAACTCTCTACCATCCCAACATTGTCCTGTTATCAGAAACCTGGCTAAAGCCAGAAATCAGTAACAATGAAATAACACTCCCAAGTTAAAATAAATACACAGAGTAGACAGACAAAAAGATGCGGGGGAGTAGCTATTCTATTTAAAAATAACCTTTCTCTGGAAGTATTAGTCATAGACACTCCTGACTTCCAAAATGCAGAACTAATAGTAACTAAACTCCATCTTAATTTAAAAGATAAATCTTAACATTATAGGCATCTATATCCCACCTGGCCATAATATCCCTACACTGGAACACATATTCCAGTGGTCATCCACCACCCTCCTACAAGAAACAATCATAGCAGGAGACTTTAACACAGATAGGACTTCCTGTAACTCATCAGCTCCCACGAATCATATTAACCTCCACGGCTACTCACAACTAATCAAAAACCCTACCAGAATTGATAAAAAAAACAGAGAGTCATTTCTCGAATGGATCTTAACTAACCACCCCCAATACTGCACAAATGTCTGGCTGTCTCCCTGACAGTCTTAGTGATCACCTCCCTACTTTTCTTCTCAGGCAACTACTAAACCCTTCAAAACCCCCAAAAATGCCATTAAATTCGAAATACCAAAAACTTTAATGCCCTAGAGTTCACAACAATACTTAGGAATTGCAAATGGAACCCAGTTAATTACCTTCCTTTAGGTGACACAGTACAATACTTTAACACCACTTCATCACTATTCTAAATAAACTCGCCCCTGCCAGGACCATACGGATTTAACCCAACTATACTCCCTGGCTAACTAAGTCAACCAGATCACTACTAAAAGCAAGAGACAAAGCCTGAGAAAAATGGTCCAATGAGAAAACCACTCCAAATCATCAAAAATACCTAGAGCTCAGAAACACAGCCAAAAAATAGATCAGGCAGGATAAAAAAGACCATTATAGACACACCCAATTAAAACATTAGAAACCCCCTCAAAAGTTTTGGTTGGCCATAAATAAAATATTATATCCAGGTTAAATCACCACTCCACCCCCAACATTATCCAATACAAGGGACAATATTCCAACCCAATTTAACAAATACTTTACTGAATCCATTCTAGACCTTTTAAATAATAACTTCTCTCACACACCCCTTTACTCCCACCACTACATCATTTCAACAACTTTAACTTTCAACCAGTCCCCACTGGTACTGTAAAAAAATCTCAAAAAAACTCAAGCCAACTACTCTGGCTGCAGATAACCTACCAACAGAATATCTGAAAATAGCAGCCAATGCCATCTCACTCCCAGTCTCTATATTAATAAACCACTCTAGCTCAGAACAGAAAATACCCAAACTCTGGAAAACTGCCCACATAATTCCACTTCACAAAGGTGGCAACTCAACTGATCTAACTATCATCCCATAGCCATACTACCTCCCTTTCTAAAATCCTAGAAAAATGTATTCACAACTTGTACAATATCTATTAATAAACAATTTCCTAACTCCCTCACAACATGGATTCTGCCCTAATCAAAGCACTACTACAGCCCTTGTGAGTTTTACCAATTCGTGAACCAGCTCCGTAATGAAGGTAATATAGTCTCCTCAGTTTTCCTTGATCAGTCAGAAGCACTTGACACCATATCCCATGCCAAACTCTTAAATGTCCTAGCTGATCTAAAACTTAGCCAGCCAGTAACAGCCTAGTTTCAAGACTATTTGGTTGACTGCCAACAAGCAGAAAAATGGCAGCAAATCCTCTCTCCACTACTTTCCGTCACTCTAGGAGTCCCACTATCCTCTGCCCACTCCTCTTTACCATATTTACCAACAACCTCCATACAGCCACTAAAGACACCGCAGTCATACAGTACGCAGATGATTCAGCCCTAATATGTGCAGCTCCTACTCTGTACCACACAGCCACTAAAGATGCCATGCTCATACAGTATGCAGATGACTGAACCCTAACATGTGCAGCTCCTACTCCGTACCATACAGCCACTAAAGACGCCACATTCATACAGTACGCAGATGATACAACCCTAACATGTGCAGCTCCTACTCCGTACCATACAGCCACTAAAGATTCCACACTCATACAGTACACAGATGATACAACCCTAACATGTGCAGCTACTACTCCGTACCATACAGCCACTAAAAATGCCACACTCATACAGTACGCAGATGATACAACCCTAACATATGGAGCTCCTACTCTCCAACAACTAGAACAAATAACTCAAAAGTCTTTTACAGCTATAGAATCCTGGATAACTAATGCACAACTAATACTGAACCCCAAGAAGACTGAACTCATCCTGTTCCACCCCACTAGAGCCCCAGACACCACCCCTTCAAAATTTATTCTGCCAATAACACCATCATAACTCTAGTCCAGTTACTAATACAAAGTTACTAGGAGTTACAATAGACCAGAACATGATATTTGACATTCATATACCCAAGCCATAAAAAAGTACACAAAAAACTAGGTTGCTTCTACAGGAGCAAACATTATCTCACCACTGATACCAAGGCCATAATTGCCAGAACCCACCTGATTTCAACATTACTATATGAATCCCCTATCTTTACCAATCTAAGAAAATCAGATATAACTAAGCTAGAAACTTGTTATAATAAAATCTCAAAGTTTGCTACAGGAGCCAACTACAGACCCCTCCATTACCACTCACTCAGAAGACTTTCATGGCTTGAATTCCCCTCTCTACTAAAATACAACCAGCTCAAAATATCCCACCAAATAATTAACCAGCTTGATAAAACACCAGCCCTAAATAACTTACTTTTTCACTACTCCAATAATCGGACTCTTCGATCTAGTAACAAGGCACTATTAAAAATAACAAAAAGCAAAAACTATGCTGGAGAATCCCTCTACTCTTGTAGTATCACCAAAACCTGCAATGCCCTACCACTAAACATTAAATCCACCACTAATTCAGTTCAATTAAAAAAAACTACTAAAAGCTCACCTATCTGCTGCATGAATCTGCCCATGTACTGAACCAAGCTAAATAACTGACTTGAACTAAGCCAATCCAACTAACTGACTTAATCCCTATCTAATTTACTCTGAGTTCACCCTGTGGTATCCTAACTAAATGACAATTCTACTAACTCTTTCTACACTCTCACTAACCAATTTCCATTGCATATCTTTCAGTTAAAAACTTTTATATAACATCCAATCCTGTAAATACTGTATATAGAGCTGTATGATAAGTATGTATGTCTGTATGATTTGATGGACCTTCAAATTGCAATCTTGGATTATTAATCTGTTTTAATCTCTTTATAATATTCTAATTTTTTGTAATTTTTAGAAATGCTTTGTATACTCTGTAAGTCTTAGAGCTTTTCTCCCCTGGCCTCCTCTGAAAATGGACTTGTTGTCCAGTCGGACTTTCCAGTAAAAAAATGTAAAATAAAATAAATAAAAATAAATAATCACTGTGATATTTTAGTCCATGGTAAATTGGGTCTATATTAGATAAATGAAAGCTTATCTAATCGAACGCTGACATCATTGAAAATCCCAGAACTCAAAATTGTAATTGTGGGGGGGCTGCACCCCCACACCCCCCGCTAAATATATATTCCAACTCCGAGATCACACTACAGTGAGGAAAAGGCAAATATTCCCATCTTCACTGTACCACAATCTCACAATTGCGATTTTGAGTTCCAGGATTTCCGATGATGTCAGCATTCGATTAGATAAACTTTCATCTAATATAGACCCGATAAATTTCATATGCCAGTTATGATTTATAGTCAGAAAATAACATATAAAGATACAATTTCTTGTAGAAGATGTTCATATTGCCCTTATATAGTTAATAGTTTTTGAGTTAATAGTAAGAGATTTGGAGTTCAAGGTAGTTATAGCTGTGATAGTGGGAGGAGTGATTTATGCTTTAAGGTGCCATTGTAATAAATTTTATATAGGGGAAAGCAAAAGAACTTTTGCTACTCGGGTGAAGAAACATGTAAGAGATATCAGAAAAGGTAAAGTAGAAAGTCCAGTAACTATACATTTTAGGGACTATCATAATGGGGGAAGTACAGGGTTTACAGGCTACAATTTTAGAACAGATTCACTATGAATTTTATGATGTTTTTGATATCAAAAGTAAGCTCCTTAAGAATGAGTCAATGTTCATTTTAAAATACATTGTCATGGCCATTAAGATACATTGTCCCCTAAAGGTCTAAATAATGAATGTAATTGGAAATGTTTGATTTAATTGTTTAATTGTTTAACTGTTTAATTGTTTTAATGTTTTAGTTGCTTAATGATCTAATGAGTGAACTTTTTAAATATTTAATGGTGTGTCTTGGAATGAAGTATCATACTCTGTAAAAGCAATCGAACCAAGGCGTTAGAGAAGTGAATGCTTTTCTTTTTTTTATTTTGATAAAGTGTGTTTATAGTACTGGGCTGTCCATGTAGTCTGTTGTTATATATAACTGGATTTTTTATTGTGGTTCCTGCTGTAAATGCAAAAAACTGCATTATTATTCCCTTTGGCAAAGTAGAATTCCCCGCTAACTATGGTAATGACAACACCCCTCTAAACTCAAACCCAGTGGTATGAGACCTAGGAACAGAGGTAGATAGCAATCTGAACTTCTGCCACAAGTTTTCTCTGTGGTAAGAAAGCATTCTGTTGTGCACCTGATAAATAAGGGCATCGCATCCAGGTCTAAGGATGTTATAGCCCCACTGTACCTGACCCTCATCAGACCACTAGCAGAGTGCAATGCTCCCTTTTGCATGTACCTCAACAGACACCTGCAGCAGCTGGAAAGACCACAGGGGTTCCTCACCAAGAAAATATGAGACATTCAAACCATGACATACTTAGATAGACTAAAAGCCCTGTCACTGTACTCTGTATTGTATAGGCTGCTTAGAGCAGACTTGTGCCTGGCCTACAGGGCAGTCTCTGACCCTGCCCTGATGGGTATGCTTCACATACACAAATCTAATGGCACAAGAGTCACTCACTCTAGGAATCTTAACATAGCCTGTGACATTAGCAGAACATGCTGGAGAGAAAAATATGTCTCCCAGATACTGACGCTCCTCTGGAACAATCTTCTAATTCACATGAAGCAGAGCTCCTCACTGAGCCTATTCAAGCACAACCTGGACAAATGGATGAGAGACCACAAATTCACCCCAGGGGTGTCACCCATGTCCCTCATGGACAGGGGGGAGTCAGTGTTAAACATAGACTACCTCGGCAAAATACATTCACTTAATAAGGGGCAACTTGAGGTTAACATGGCTAGGGTTGTAAGGGCTCTAGGGCCACTAGCCTAGTAACCTCCTATGAACCTATGATATGCAATTTACAAGGGAACAATGGGAGGTCATATGAATGGCTCCCAAGTATGCAACAAAGTCTAGAAGGTTTTGGATTTTTACTTGGAAGTGTTTGCATAAGTATTTTTATACCCTAAGCAGACTCCAAAGAATTCTTCCTCAGGTATACGGCAAATGTTGGAGGTGTGATGGGGAAGAAAGAGGTAACTGTGAACATATGTTATGGGAATGGAATGAGTTGGCAGACCTTAAAAATTCCATACAGAGTAATCTGTCAGAAATATTTTGTGAGCAAATGAGCGTAACTAAGAAAATTATACTTTTCAGCTGGGACACAGGATCTGAGTTGTCTAGACATAGTAAGGCTTTGCAAAGTTTAATTCTGGTGGGTGCCAAAAAAAGCAATTACTAGAAAATGGAAATCAAAGTCTAAACTGACTCTATTTGAAGTACTGAATATTGTTAACAGAGAAAAAATAATTAGAAGTGGGATCTTTAGAAAGGGGAAGGAGCAAATTATATAGAAATAAATGGAAATTGTGTTCTGGAGGGGGTGTGAGGTTTAAGGAAAAATCAGGAATTGAGCATTTTAGGTACTGTTGGACTGATGATACTTATAAAATATAACCTATGTGGTGTATAATGTATGTAACCGGGTGGTACAGTGGCACAACGGATAATGTTGCCATCACACAACAAGATGATCCCCAGTTTGATTCTCAGGTGGGTTGTCTTCTGTACAGAGTCTGCATGTCCTCCTCGTGTTTGTGTGGGTTTTCTCTGGGTGTCCCTGTTTTCTCCCACATTCCAAAAACATGTAGTAGGTGGATTGGATACTCTAAATTGGCCATAGGTGTGAGTGTGCATGCAAGTGTGTGGTAAGGAGGAACAACTGTGGCAAGGCTAGCCACCCGGTGGAGTAAACCTTGGCTCTAGATGATTGTCACTGTTGAAGTGACAACATGACCCCATGTGCAAAAAATGGGAAAGGGGGTTGTGGACGGATGGTATAATGTGTGTAACTGGAAACATGTTCATAGGGTTTGTTTTCTTTTATATTAATGTATGTTTGCCTATGTCGTAAGTGCTAATTTAACAAAGGCAAACAGGTTACAAAAATAAATAAATAAATATATAAATAAAAATAAAGACAGGATTAAAAAAATACAGTCTTGGACATAGGGGATATGGATTAAGTCTGAGTGGGTCCAGAGTAGGTTAACTATTTGTGTAGTATGAGCTTATTCTTTGTTGGTCCATCAGGGTTGCCATATATCGGGTCTATATTATAACATCGAAATCTAAAAAGATCGGATGTTATAATATAGAACCCTAAACATCTAAATCTGCAAACTTCGAACAGTCAGAATAGCGATTTTTTTCCCAGGGAAAAAAAAAATCGCTATTCCGAGAAACATACACACAACACAAACACACACAAAAAACAGCAATCCACACACATACACTTAAAAATCCTACACCTAAACTAAACTTTACATACACTACTAGCTATCCACTTACCTTACCCCGACCCTAACCCTAAGGTCCATCACTATCACACACTCACCTCACCCGCGCCCTAACCCTAACTCACCTAACCCGCCTCCTAACCTACACACAACCGCACACTTATCTGACCCACTCCCTAACCCTAACTCACCTAACCCGCCCCCTAACCCTAACCTACACACAATCGCACACTTACCTGAACCCAACCTGTAACGCTCCAACATATCGAACTCTGAAAACAGAGAAGCCACAGCAACGGCCACCGAATTCTTTCCCTGGGAAAGAATTCAGTGTCCTGCACCTTCGCTGTTTTCAGCGTTCGACAGAATTGGTTCGATATTATAACATTCGAACTTTATAAAATTTGATGTTATAATATAGACCCAATATATCACCCCATATTCTTTATACAGGCATTTTCATTGCATGGGTATTACAAGTTTTAACCTCCTATGACAATAAAATTTAACCAAGTTTATTTTAGTCTTATATCTGTTGAACTATGTTCACGTTTTTGTCTTGGAACCTTATAGAGATGAATTCCCTGATAGCAGGATGCCCTTTGCACTTATTTTATAAGTAGATGCTAACATTGCTATTAGTGCATAATTTGCCCTGGCAACAGTGTACTTTAAACTTTTGGTGGTAATTTGCAAATAAAGATAATGGTAATCTGATTTAGCAAAGTTCCTTATAACAGTCCTTATAACAAAGCCCTTCTATGTGGCACATCTCATTACTAAGGGTTTTGCATCCAGGAAGAAAGAGGTCGTTTTCTCACTCTACTCTTCCCTCATTAGGCCAATCATCGAGTACAATGCCCCATTTGGCATGCACCTCACTAGACACCTGCAACAACTGGAGAGGCCACAAAAGTACCTCACAATCCTAGACCTTAAACACTTGTCCTATATGGACAGACTCAAAAAACTCCAAGTATTCTCTGTCTCATATCTCCTACTTAGAGGCAATCTCTGCTTGACTTACAAAGCCATGTCTGACCCAGCTCTGTTAGAAATGCTACATCTAAAAAAATCCCAATCCCTCTGCACCACACACTCCAGAGATCTTAACCTCATTACCACAATTAACAGAACATGCTGGAGGGACAGGTTCATAACCCAGAGACTGCCCATGCTATGGAACAGACTTCTCATACATGTCAAACAGAGAACCTCGCTGACCCTCTTCAAGAGAAATCTTGATGAGCGGATGGGAAACAGAAAATTCACCCCGGTGATAACTGCAGTGGCTCTACTCAACAGAGTTACTGGGAACTAAGGTCAAGTGGCACCATGCCAGGGTAATCCTATGGCTAGGCTTGTAAAGGCACCAGGGCCATTAGCCTAGTACACACCTATGAACAACTTATTGGGCTAATATACAAGATTGCCTCCACAGAATGTTTTTCCTATATAACCAAGTATTCACATGCCTGCTGTCTTCCAGGTTCAGGGAAAATATCAGACTGGAAAGCATTATGGAAATGTTTGTATCAAATTATCTTGAACATACCCTAAGGTGGGCCAGATTTTTATGTTACATCCAATTACTGTACTTGAGGAATTTTTGTTTTCTGTTTTAAATGCTCTACAATTGTTCAATTTTTTTTTTATTCTCAGGCAACTAGTGTTAGTTTTTCTTGTATGCGTCAGCTGCCTGGTAGACCAGTTGCTTGTTTATTTTTATATTTTTTGGGGGGTTGGCTTGATATATTTGCTTTTGTATTGAAAACTTAATAAAAAGAAAATTGACAACAAAAAATGAAATATTTCTCTATGAAGTGCATGTAATTATTTGCCAGTTAAAATTAATTCTAAGTTTCTCCCTTATTTTATTTATTATTTGCTCTAGCTGCCAAATGGATGTGGAGATCCTTGGCTACTAAACCATTCACACTCTTTTATTAGGGCTACTATTAAACTGATGTTTGGGTTCCCTGCTAAAGATGTTAATATTTTATTTGGCTTAGTGATATGATTGCTAATATCTTCTATTGATGAACATAACTTGTATTTGTGTACATCTATATTAAATATCCAATGTTATGATCAATTAATGTAAAGCTTTCCTCCCTGACCATCTGTTGTGAATTACCTTGCCTAATCAGATATACCATTTAATAAAACAAATAATCAGGCAAATGTGTGCATAATAAACTTGAATAGGACCTTCCTAAAACAATGGCTCATTAATTTCACACATCTAGGACCCTAATTTCTATCAGCAAATAAGTATGAGTCGATGGTGGGACAGGTTTCTAGCACAATGTATTACCCACCTTTGGAATAGGCTTCCACCATGTCAAATAAAATGGTACCCTAAACACTTTCACGGTCATTCTCAATGAATGGATTTGTTTTCATAAATTCAACCTAAGGATAGTCTGTACAACCCGCCTTGAAACAACAGGGAGCATAACTGAAGCATAGCAAACCCAGCGATGAGTAGAATTGACTTGTTTGGCTGGACTCCTGTATGGTCTTCACATCTACTTGCGTAATATCTACCTATGAAGCAATAAAACTATATGCCTTCAGTAGCCTTCATACTAAACCTATATTTTCCATGCTAAGTTTTAAAACGATACAGTAACTCTTTTCCAGATCATTTGATGACATAGTGTATGAAAAAAAAACGAGATCAACAGGCAGGTAGTCGACATACTAGACTCAAACACTTGAGAGGCAGGTTCCTGTAGTGGAAAACATCAAGGCAGTGAGTTCTTAATATCATAATGTCACGGCAAAAAGTAATTTGCATGCGTCACTCTGTGGCATACAGAGACAGATGACCTGACTTTGAGTAGCAGCTCAGGTGTTGTAGGAGCCAGGTGGGGGTGAGTGGGAGTGAGTAACACATGGTTCTCCCACCACAGGAAGAAAGATTGCAGTCTAGTCTGCTGCACTGCTAGATCCTGCAGAGGGTAGGAGAACAATGTGCAGCACATAGACAAGGATCCGCCAAGGTCTCTTAGGGGGTATTGCTCCCCTGGGAAAGTGTGCACAGGGACATGCATGTCAGCCTGTTGGGGGTGCCGTGGAGCTACTCACATAAATAAGGGCACACACCTGCCTCGAAGAGAGTGGGGCATTAGGAATACAAGACAAAGCAACTGATGACTGCCTAAATGATGCCCCCCAAGACAGAGTTTTCCCTGTGGAAGGGGAATGAATGAGAAGACTGCCTAAGATAAGGGAGGTAATTATTGACAGGCAGTGGGTGAGAAATCCCAGAATAAGAGACAAAGTAATTAACAAGCTCCAGAAAGAGATGGAGGAGGTCAGAGGTATTCACTTTAGATGGTTGTTTTTTTTTTTTTTTTCTTTGAGATGTTCCTGCAGTGTAAAGTTGCATTAGGGCTGAGTAAGGGACGGATTCCTATATATGGTAAATGCGGCAGAGCAGTCAAATGCATTAGATAGGCTGTCTTCGGCTAAAGTCCATAAGTAGCTATCTTCTTATTGAAACCAGTTGCATGTGACAGCTACACACTCCTCGAGAGGAGCACTGAGCACAGAAACAAAAATAAACATGAAGAATCAAAAATACCCACTTATAAACCCCACTGTGAAGAACTGTCGAATCATATACAAGTTACATGTTCTGATGAGAAACACTTTAATTTACAACGGAAGCTTCCAGAAGCTGTTATTAACTTTTGCGATTAAATAACTAAATTTGAAATACCATCAGAAACGAGGACAGAACGTCAATTCCTGCTGTACAATATTTGTACTGGTGCACCTTCCAGTACGCTTTCATCACTGGATATAGAGGATGCACACTTTCTCAGCTGTTAAACTGTTTGCAGCCTAGGGAATACAGATAGGGTTACCACCTGTCCCTCTTTGCGAGGGACAATCCCACTTTGGGCAGTTGTGTCCTGCGATAAAAAATGTCCTGATATTTTAAGACAAAATATATTTCTTATATTTTCTTTAATAGTTGTATGTTGGGTCTTTCGGCTTTTCCCGATTAGGGGTCGCTATAAAACAGTTATTTTGTATCTGAAACACATACATATTATTTGAAACAGCATAAGCATCTCAAATATCACAAAAATAAGCTTTTATTTTGGCAAAAAAAGTGAAGTTCTGTCATTTGCACTGGCCGTGAGCAGGTTTTGTCCTGCAAAATTTCACATTTCTACAAAAAAAGTCCCACTTTAGGCATTTGAAAAGGTGGCAACCCTACAGAAGATCGCTGCTTAGATGCGCGGGTATTTGCAACAGGCAGAATATGTAGGAGCAAATCGGTAGTTAGAGGGGTGTAAGGGCAAAAACATGATGCTAGGTGCTAGAAGTGTAGCCCCCCAAGCGCCACTTGCCCCTCCCTGCCAGTTTTTGGAGCGCTATACCTTCTGTAATCAGCAGATGGCGATACTGGCGGCAGAGAACATTGTGTGCTCCAAAGCTGGGCTGGGTTGGGCAGCAAGACAATGAGAAGCCATAGACTTTGAGAGAGATAGCGGTAGCAACAGCAGAGACCCCCGCGCGAGTGCAGCCACCGCCGCCTGTATCCTCGCGTGCTGAAAGTCCACCCTCCGGGCCCGAAATGGAGAGCTAGTACATTGCAGCGACCATGAGCAGCAGCGCCAGCCATCACTGCCTCTTCATCCTCGGGCTGCTGCTGCTCTCCGTGCGGTCTACCGGTGGGGCGGCTACTTTGCAAGATCTTGGAGTGCCAACGGAGAGCAGCGCCCAGGGTAAGTGCTCTGGCTTGGGGGTTACTAACTGCACAGCAGTGATTATGAATAATGCATGCAATGCGGAGTTCAAGCTTACTGACTCTCGTACCTCTCCAGTCTAGCATCAGTGATCTCTAGACCCCTCCCCACCCTAACCATGTTATCCCTTGCATGTTACCAAACGGTGTCAGTGGAGCTAACGTAGGCAAGAGTGGGCTCAAAAACCCAACCCTAGGGGGTGAGAAGTAGAGGGGGTAGACAGTCACGCAGGATGCATAGCTTACCCTGTTTTAACAGTGCCAACCTGGGTCGAAGTCAGATCCTTCTTTTGTTAAAAACACAAGCTTGGAGGGAGGAAAATGCATTTTATATAGTACTGAAAGCATCTGCAGCCCGACCTCCCGCCACCTGAGTAGTGCTTGTGTGACAGCGGCTGGCCTTACTTGTTTGTGCTGTGACGACTAAACATAAGCTTTCTTGGTTGCTAGATAACTGGATTATAGAATAATCACGGTGCCTTGATTTGTGGAGCAGGTAGAATATATGTGTGTGCCTCTTTAAAAGGGCTGGGTACAGTAGCAGGTCGAAATCTGCTTTTCTACCCTCTCTGCGATGCTTGTGTGTGTGTGTGTGTGGGGGGGGGGGGTAGTACATATACCCTGGCTTAGAAGAGTAAATGATAGGTATGCTTTGCTTGGAAGTGGAGGTAGGCTGCTTATGAAAGAAAGGAAAGTATTTTGCCTGATGAATGATAAACCAGGACCCAAACATATTCTGTAAATGTATGGTTATGCATACATAGCCCCCAAGCATGCCTTCTACATCATGTTGTCTTTTGATGGAGATTGGTGTGGGGGGGGGTATACTTGTCATCCTAGCCATCCTAATAAAAATAAAAAAGCACTGAAAGTGTGAAAATTGACTTGACTGACAATATAGGATTTTCTTTAGAATGACCAGTGGGGGGGCTATATTTGTCATCCTAACAAAAATAAAAAATAAAAAAGCACTGAAAGTGTAAAAATTGACTTGACTAACAATATAGGATGTTCTTTAGAATGACCAAAGTCTGTTTTCTGCAGCAAAGAGTAAGGAGCTTGTGACACCATTTCAGAATAGTGTGGTCAATGAACAGCCCTTCAGCTTCAGATTTGAACAGGCAAGTGCAGGTCAGATTATAGCATAAACTTCTGAATGGAAAACAAACAAAGAAAATCTTTACTGACACCCTTTCTATTCCAAATGTGCTGGGTCTATCTATTCAGCTTGGTCAGCATTGAAGTAAACCTGTTTTACACAGTGACCTCAATGTAAACAACTGCTGATAATATGGTGTTCTAGGAAGTGTTCAGTAGATACAGGGAAGAAACTATTTGATAAATTTCCATTGTCTACTTAACGTCATTGTTTATAAATAAAAGTTAACTTTTATAACTCTCAAAATTATCAACCACTTGGTTACCATTTATTAATATATGTATGTGTTGTGTAATACAATGGAAATATGTATGCACTGTACTCTTCAGACATTGTCAAGAGACTGTAATATCTAATTGCTTTTGGAGAAGTCTTTCAGAGCCAGAGTGTTTTACATTATTAGTTGTATTATATTTCATTTTAACAGTTTCTGATAAGTTTGCAGTAGCAAGGCTGAGAGGCTACTTCATATGTACATGGACTGCATTTTCTCCATGTTTATAATAAGTATGTTGTTTCATTTTGCCTTTACTTTGGGGTGGTTCTAGTACCGCTTGCTGGCTGTTGTTATCATTTATCTATATCTGTACTGTCAATGTGATTGCCTCAGTATTCTGTGTAGCTTTTAGGCCTCTAGCTTTTGTTTTCTAATGTTTGTGCTTTTCAAGTTTTAGTTTGTGTTTTGCCTGTTTTGAGTGTATTTCATATTCCTTAGCTGAAGTATTTTTCACTCTTTTTCAAAGCAGTTCTCAGTGTACTTTTTTCTTTTAACTGTTAAACTTGAACCTTATTAGGTACCATTTGGTACTTTTTTCTCTTAATCGTGGTATGGATATTAAATAGTTAATTGAAGGAATAGTTTCTGTACCAGTCCTGATGATTATTTTGTGTCTAAAGAGTGTGTGTGTGTGTGTGTGTGTGTGTGTGTGTGTGTGTGTGTGTGTGTGTGTGTGTGTGTGTGTGTGTGTGTGTGTGTGTGTGTGTGCTCGTCTGCTTACCTACCTACCTGCCCATCCAAAGCAAAGGAGTTACAAAAGTTTTCTGTTTTGGTTATCAAGCAGACCATTTAAAACTGCAAATGTCTTTCAATATTGATTCAGTGTTGTATTTTTCAAAATTAGTAAACAGTACCTCACATATTAGGAAAAATACAACATGTGTAAATTATG
Source organism: Protopterus annectens (assembly GCF_019279795.1). Classification (NCBI taxonomy): domain Eukaryota; kingdom Metazoa; phylum Chordata; order Ceratodontiformes; family Protopteridae; genus Protopterus; species Protopterus annectens. The sequence continues at coordinate 1,237,324,880 of NC_056747.1, forward strand.
AAGGAGTATGATCTTAAAGTTTATGCAGATAGGCAAATACAGAGTGGAACAAAACTATTAATCAGCCAGGTTATTATGATGTAAACCCAAAATATTGTCATGTAAAATGTGCATTTCTGACATAATTGTTGCTACATCGATTAAGTCTTACTGCATGCTTTTTGTTATATGTTGTTACTTTTTTTCATGTTTTTGATCTGTAGCACTTAACTGCCTCTCTCTGTTTTGCACTTTTTGGTCAGTGTACTATCCAGTTAAACAAATATAACATTTAAATAAAATAAAATTATGCCACATGCTTTAAAACTAATATTTATGCTTTTGTTGAATTTACTTTTTATAATCTAGTTTGGTACCACATCATCTGTGTTTGCTTGTTTTCAGTGGAGACCCAATGTAGCATCTGTACTAACTGGGGTAGTTTTCTTGGATGCCACAGAAATGTTGTACTCTTATTTTTGAAAAGAAGCATGCAGTCATTGATATCCACCTGAGATGCCGCTACCTCAGCTATACTGAATTTCAGTTTAATACTTTTGTGCAAAGTGCAGCACCTCTGGAGCGCAGTACTCTCACTACGTAATGTTACACTTGGAAAAGGAATCCAAGTACCTAGTGTGGGTGTAAAACCCAGAGCCCTCTTATCTTTCAGGCGTTGAAGGAAAGTATACTTCCTTCTGAGTCACCACTAACAGCAGCACTAACTTTATTTGTAAGCAGGTATGTAGGGTATAGCTGTCAAGATAAAGTTGTACAGAATATCAGGAGATACAAGTACATTGGAAAGTAATATATAATTGCTTGAAGCAAGAATACCAGTTTGATATTGCTAGCTCAGATCTGAGATGCTTTTTGAAGAACAGTCTGGATTTAGTTACCGTCTGAGGGGAGCAGACGAGTTTCTCATAAATGAAGAAGAAGAATAGAGGTTTTCGGTGGCAGTTCTAACTCTAGGAACATTCACTTGTTAAGTGATTTGCGTGTTAGTAAATTGTGCTGTGCTGTAATAGCCAGGCTTAAGATCCTTTTAGCTGTAGTTCCAAGACATAACAGTGTGACACATATGTGGGTCTGTTTTCCAGTTGTTATCACGTTGTCCATGTGTATTTTGTAATAAGAGCCAGTGAGTAGCCAAAGTTTTCTTTTGGAGAGGATCGTTAGCACACATTACTGAAAATGTGTCAGTTCAAGTAAGTTGCCCGTGGTGGAATCATGGCAGAAGTGCCCATCTGGCATAACATGCTGATGTTTATCTATAAGACAGGGTGCACAGAGCACAGAAGACCATTTATATAATGACATTCATTGTTCACCTTACTTAAGACAGAGGTGATAAGTTTCACAGCCCCCACGCTAAAGGATAACGCTGCCCAAGATGCAGAAACCTTTACAAATGCACTCTATGCGCACCTACAAGGATGCATGGATTGTGCCATCCCTAGCAAAACCAAGACTCACTCCTCTAAGAGAAGGAAACCAGTTTGGTGGACCCCTGCAATAAACAAGCTATACAATAGAAAGAGGAAACTAGTTCAGAAAAAAGCAAATCCCAAGAAGGAAAGACATCCCTGATCAGTATCAGTAAGAAACTAAGGTCCCTCATGAAATCATCCAAGGCTAACTTCGAAAGAAAAATAGCTAAGGGTTCAAAAGAAGACCACAAAGCCTTCTTTAGCTATGTTAAGAATCTATGTGGCAACTCGCAGATATGCTCTGAGCTAGTACAAAATAGCACAAAATATACTGAACCTACTGATATTGCCAACATCCTGGCAGATAGATTCAGTTCAAACTTCTCCCCCCTCTCACCTCCAAAAGGGCCCACAGCAATACCAGAAAAGGGTAGTGTCCCAAAAATCACAGACGCACAGGTGAAAACAGCCCTTTCAAAAGCCAAAAACACAATGGGACCAGATGGTGTCCCAGACTGCGTCTTGCACAAACTACAGAACGAACTAACACCCCACCTAAACACCGCTGTTCAACCTCAGCCTCTCCAGAGGCTATGTGCCCATAGAATGGCGCAGAGCAATGGTTATTCCTCTCCACAAAGGAGGGGCCACAACTGACCCTGGTAACTATCGCCCCATAAGCCTGACTAAGGCTGTGGAGCGCATCATCATGGAACTCATTAACAAAGACATTGGGAACCTCCAAACACTTGACCTGACCCAGTTCGGCTTTGTTAAGGGCAGATCATGCCTACTAAACCTGGTTGACTTCTTTGAGACAGTCACCAAGGCCATAGACGAGGGAAGGGTGGTTCACACAGCCTACCTTGACCTCGCCAAGGCTTTCGACACCATTCCCCACTCGGGTATTACAGAAAAACTCACCAGCCTGAACATAAACCCCTACATCACGAGATGGGTTGCCAACTGGCTTACAGACAGAACTCACACGGTAAGAATAGCGGGCTCCAGGTCCGACTCTAAACCAGTCACAAGTGGTGTCCCGCAAGGCTCGGTCCTGGGACCCCTACTGTTCGGCATATACTTCTCAGAAGTACAGGCAAACACAGGAGGACTATGGCTAACCAAGTTCGCCGATGACTGCAAACTGGGAGCCATAATTGACTCTCCGGCTGACACAGACATCCTCCAAAAGGGCCTTACTGAGACAGACAGCTGGTGTCAAAGTCATGGCCTCAAGCTAAATGCCAAAAAATGCATAGTCATCCCGTTTGGGAAAAACAAAACACCCACGAATTACCACATAGGTGGCAGCCCCCTTAATACAGAAGAGGTAATAAGAGATCTGGGGACCCAGATAGATAGCAATCTCTCCTTTGACAATCATATTGCCAAAGTAGTTAGGAAAGCCTTCTATGTGGCCCATCTAATTACTAAAGGGTTCGCATTTAGAAATAAAGAGGTTATAATGCCCCTCTACTCATCACTAATTAGACCCATCATAGAGTACAGTGCCCCATTTGGGATGTACCTCAGAAGACACTTCTAATAGCTGGAAAGACCACAAAAGTACCTCACCAAGAGGATTACTGGCCTCAAACATATGTCCTATGCAGCCCGACTGAAAAAACTCCGGCTGTACTCAGTGGCATATCGCTTACTCAGAGGTGATCTCTGCCTGACTTACAAAGCCATGTCCAACTCAGAATTGATGAACATGCTCCACCTAAAGAAATCCCAAGTCACTGCAAGCCACATGCTCTAGTGAGCTAAACCTCGCCACAATATTAAATAGAACATGCTGGAGGGATAGATTCCTGTCACAGAGACTCCCCATGCTTTGGAACAAAATTCCAAACTACATCAGGCAGTGCCCCTCACTAACACTCTTCAAGAGAAACCTTGACGAGTGGATGGATAACAGAAAATACACCCCTGGGATCACTTCATTGGCTCTGCTTGACAGAGACTCAGTTAATTAATCAATGGGGCAGTGAAAGCCGACACACTCTGGCTAGGCTTATAAATGCCCTCGGGCAGATAGCCTAGTACCTACCTATGAACCTATGAGTTAGCCAGTGTGGACTGGAACAGTTATGGCCTAGAAGTTCATGGTGATGGTTCCTGGAGTAACATTCCCATCACTAAGACCTTTTAATAATAGCAGAACAGTTGTGAGAAGATTTCTGTTAAAACTTTTAGTCATGAAAATCACTGGTTATTTTTCTCAACATTTCTGACTGATTGCTCTTTATCAGTCTGTTCTGTTGCAGTTGAAGTTCAGTAGAGTTTAAATGCTTATGTATGGCCATATATGGAATATTGCATGAAGATAACTAAATACATCTGTTAATCTGCCAAGAGGTTTGTAATTCCCTGGGATTCATGTGAAAACCAGGCTGATTATTGTATAGACTAGTAAAACTTTGAGTCAGCCATGAAGCTATGTATATCTAGTAAGAAGATCCAGATCAAACTGGAAATGTCTTAATATATATTTTTTATGGCCTAATTAACATTGATACTTAACCATAGTCAACTAATTGTACAGTTTTATTATTTGTATCTTAGATTCAGTATGTATAAAATGTAGTGATCATTCACAAGGAGTCCTACAGACACAGCAGAAACAGTAAGCCGCAGCATGTACAGTTGTACAGCTAGGTATACACCAAGTGTATCACATAAACTTCCTGTGTTTCATTTACTTACTTATCCTCTGCACCAGCTCTGTATTTTTAATCGCAGAGTGAACTATTTATCAGAATTAACTAAATAGTTTGCCATGTAATTGAGATGTTGAAAACAGACTGAAACAGGAGTGTAAGCCAGCTAGCATTGTGGTTCTACTTCTAGATCTGAATCGACCGTACCAGGGAACTTGCATGTAGGAATTGGGGGGGGGGGGTGCTAAAAAAGTTGATAAATGGTTCTAAGAATCCTGGCTACATCACTAACAGAAACCTAGTTTCACAAGAAACATTTATTTTAGTGATTTTTTTTTTTTTAATGGCTAAGTGGCTGACATCAATTTTTGCACATACGAAAGCCATAAATTCCAGGACAAGTGGCTAATACTTTATATTTTAGGAAGGCGGGTTTGTGATGTGGTTAGAGCCCTCATTATTACATCAGTGCGGCACTTGTAGATGAAAAGACAAAAAATCAGGAAAAGGTGAGTGTGGCATTTAAACATTTTGTGCTGTAAGGTATAATAATGCTCATGTTTTATAGAGTTTTGTCATGGTCGTAATGGCCACTCCTGCTTCTGGCAGTCCTTCTCTTAATTTGTACTTGTATATTCATGTGGATAAGTGCTACATACAGACTAGACTGCCTTTTCAAAGCAAGACCAGTGGTGGGACTGTTTTCTACATGTATCTTAATCTGTTAGAATAAGAATCTTAAACAAAGCCAAAAGTAATGGAAGGGGACAAATACCCAAAATCAGGAACAGATTTTAAATATTGCTCTTGTAAACTGCGAATTGATAGACTAACAAGGAAGGATATGAAGTCTGAAACTCAAATGTCTGTTATTATGTATTAATATAAATCATCAATCATGTACTAGAAAACCACAAATTTTATTAGGAACAGACTGAAAATATTAGGCTAAAATCTGGACATGCTGCAAGACTCTGGACAATTGAGAGGTGTGGTACTCTGTGAGTATGAATCCCAGATGGGGAATTTGGCACATGGAGGCTATGATCTGTAGTTCCTGTGGTACAAGGTTTGATTCCTTCAACCCTCATTTGCCTGCTGTGTTAAGAAATGGGTAGATGCCACTGAAAAGTTAAACAATGTGAGTAAAAAAGAAATGGGTAAACATAATTTGAACCTTCCTGAGTAACTCGCTTCGTATACTGTCCTGTAGGCATAGATTATGCTGATCTTTGCCTGAAGGCACAGAGACCTGTTTCTTCTTACTGGCCCCAGTGCCCCCACACCCTGTATCGGTCTGCAGGTGACCTATAATGTGCTCAGTGCTGCCCTGCATTCCAAATCAATAGAAACCCAGCCTTCCTCTTGGGACCCTGACATGAGAGGAGGTGTAGAACTTACTGCTCCATCACATGTGCTCCTTAAGTGATGGTTTTAATTTCTTGACAAAATGTTCATTCATATTCTAAACTCATTGGCATCACAACAAAAATTCAGAGTTAAGAGCTACTATCAACCTTAAGTCACATTGCAGAAGTTTAAGTTTACACAGCATCAGGGAGATTGAGTATGGAAATACGTCTAGTCAGGCCTAATGTAATACATTTTACTAATGGAAACAGGTATCCAGTCACTGTCAGACAAATCAAGGCCAATTCTGTCTTCTGTGCAAACCATTGCAGCTAATAACTGTAAAACTGTTTTGAACAGTAAAAAAGTGGACAGTCCTTTCCCACATCTACTACCTGGTAGGAATCGTATCAACTACTCCTTGGATTGTGTTCCAGAACCTACACAGACCTCAGACAAAGTACTGAGTCACGATTCATCTGTTCATTAGTTACAGACTACATATTTCTCATGTTGTTCAGTCTGAAACCTGTCATCCCCACATTTATAAATATCTGCTGTTAATTAAATCTAACAGGTGTATCTTCAGTTATCGCCATCCTCCCAGATGTCTGCCACTCACACAGTTGCTGACATAGGGAATGCAGTTGCAGTATTCATAAAGGGGTTTTCTTCAACATAAACAAAAATCTTGTTGAACATAATTAGGGGTTTTCTAGAATATGCTGTCGCTAAGCTGTGGAAGTAAACACTCGTGCTACCAGTTCACACTGGTGCTTCATATGAACAGGTATCCAACTACAGGCCATTAGCTCTACTAGCCAAAATCCTTGAAACAGTTATTAAATAACTACTTTTAAATCAAATAGCACACATTTCCATCTAGTCTAATAATCACTATGCTTTCATTCAGGCCATAGAGTGAATTAGGCTCTCCTGGCCTTGACTGCGTGTTTAGCAACTTAACTAACCAAAAGTAATTTAATGTCAACTCAGTTTCTTATCTCTGAAAGGTCACTGTGGAACACACCCATGTATTGCAAGAGTTCTTACTGAATATTGCTACAGGTCCTGTCCTTCAGTTTTGTCACATCTGTGTGGCAGAGAAGGACAGCAGTATGTCAGATAGCAGAGTTCAGTCTGTACCCTAACAAATTCACATTAGGAGTTTTCCAAGCATCTGGGCTCAGACAGGTTTTGCTTAGTCGTTTGTCAACATATCACTGCACTGTGAAAAGGCACAACTTCTTTCCACTATGCTGATGTCTTTGTCCTCATATTTGCTGGTGCTAATTGTAAATTACGCACTAGGGAACTGCAGAATTTTCTTGGCAGTCTTCAGAAGTGGCTTATCCGCTTTTGCCTTAGATTCAGACAAAACCAAACTTTTCCACATGACAGAAACAGCTTGATATTAATTACAGCTGAAAATGTAACCTTGACTGAGACAGTTATTATTGATCAGGTCCCAACCTTTGACACTTATGTAAAACAGTCTGTACCTGATCAGGACCCAACCTTTGACACTTATGTAGAAAGGTCTGTACCTGATCAGGACCCAACCTTTGACACTTATGTAGAACACTCTGTACCTGATCAGGACCAAACCTTTGACACTTATTTAAAACAGTCTATACCAATAATTGAACAGTTGCTGTGATTACAGATCAATGAGAGAGTTACCCAACCACAAGTACCTGATTATTCCAGTCAGATCATACTCTTGTTTATGAATCTATTGTCCTAAGAAACATCACAAACATTGCAAATGCATAGATCTACACCTCATTGCTCTGTGAATCGGCATGAATGGTGTTGTGGCTCAGTCATCTCAGCAAAATGTTCTCATTATACGCTTCTTGTTGGCAAACTGATCTTGTATAGGTAATGTATATTCCCGTTAAATGTCATTATAACTTGGCGTACTTTTGCAAGCTAGGCAGGATGTCTACTATAAATCATATATGACATGCAACACGCATGGGGAACTCACCTTTATGTGTGAATATGTGAACTAGTTGATAGAAGGATACCCTTGTTGTGTGTTGTCTGTGTGTTGCTGCTTCCTAATAGCAGTGCCCATTCCTGCCCTCATTGAGCTAACCCAGTATCACGCATGATGTTTTCAACTTGTTTGCTGTTTTAATTTCAGACCCATTCTCTGCAAAGGCTGGTCAGCTGTGGACAGAGCTATGTACAACATAAATTTGATCAACATTTAAAGATGCTTTCTTGCCACAGACTAAGCACTGCACCTTTTGCTGACTGAGATATCTGTCTGTATCACAAACAGCCTGCGAACATCAGTAAATAAAGTGTGTCATTACATCCACTTACCTCCAAGGAGAGAGAACAGCACTGAATTATCTCCTCAACATTTCCCCTGACATTTGCTTTCATTGTTCCAGCACCCTTACTGTGAAGCAGCAGACTCAAGTCTGACCCAAGCCTAGACCTCTGCCTGACCTTTGTAACCCTTCTGCCATCTTTCTCCTTCCTTTCCACTCCAGTCAACTCTGACTTTCTTGAGCACCCATATCACATTTCTTCTCTATGCCATTTTCAGGATTATATAAAAAACAGCTTTTCTAGCTGTAATAATCTAACTCTTTTGTTTTATCTTTTGAAAATTAGGTTAGAGACTGCATCAGATTTGACCCTTTCAGCCATGATCTGAAGTGTATCAAAATATATTCAAACTAATAAATTCAAAATACAGAAAAAAACTTTCACAAACAGTATTGCTTCTGAGAATTCCATACCTTTACCAAATGTACTAATGTTTGTAAAATATTTTGACTAGAAAATGTTTAAGTAGCTTGGTAAACATAGACCTATGTTAAGCTGCCTGCAAAGTACTCTGATAAATTCTGGGTCCCATAACAAAGATGGCTTTTTGCCAGTGCCAAGGACGGAGAGTAATGTATATAATATACACGTGTATATTTATATATATATATATATATATATATATATATATACATACACATATGTTCGTGTGTGTGTGTGTGTGTGTATGTATATATATATATATATATATATATATATATATATATATATATATATATATACACACACACACACACACACACACACACACACACACACACGCACACACACACTCATAATGTTTAGTACACATGTTATTTAGTCAAGGATGGACATTTGCTTTAGCGCACCAAACCTATCTGTCAACAGCTGCTTCTTTAAGTTCTTAAAAATTCATATTCATTAGTTCAGTAATGCTGTCTATCCACGTTAACCTCTGTCTCACTCCTTCATTTTGCCTTTAAGCTTCTTCTTCCCCGAATATTTGCAAATAATGGATAAGGCTAGATGGTAGAATTCATTTTTTTGTTATGTTGCACAGCGTTTGCTTTCTAATTTCACCATCAACAGAATTTTCCACTTCTCACTTTCAGCTGTTATTGTGGTATCATTTGCATATTTAAAATTGTTAATACTCTACACAGCAATTTTCGTTCGCTCATTTTGTTAATTAAACCCAACATTTCTCTTGATATATTCAGGATACAAAACAAATAAGTAGGGTGACAGTTTATAAGCCTTAGTGCACTCCTTTCCCAGCCTTGAACACGTCAGTTATTCTCTATTCATTTCATCCTTTCCCAGCCTTGAACCCGTCAGTTATTCTCTATTCATTTCATCCTTTCCCAGCCTTGAACCTGTCAGTTATTCTTTATTCATTTCATCCTTTCTCAGCCTTGAACCCGTCAGTTATTCTTTATTCATTTCATCCTTTCCCAGCCTTGAACCCGTCAGTTATTCTTTATTCATTTCATCCTTTCCCAGCCTTGAACCCGTCAGTTATTCTTTATTCATTTCACCCTTTCCCAGCCTTGAACCAGTCAGTTATTCTTTATTCATTTCATCCTTTCCCAGCCTTGAACCCGTCAGTTATTCTTTATTCATTTCTGAGTGTTCCTTCTTGGTTTACATACAGATTCTTCAGGAGTCAAATAAGGAGACCTTGTATCCTTATTTCTCTAAGAAGAACTTGTCACAGTTTTATGGCCCACATAGATAAAGGCTTTTGCGTAGCTGATAAACAGGAAGTAAATATTTTTCTGGGACACTCATGCTTTCTGTGGTATCCTGTGGACGTTGATACTTAGAATAATCCAAGTCAGAGGCGAGTCGGTCACAAGAGATTAAATAAATAAGCACGTTTCTCCCACCTTAAACATAAGACTTCTTCAGATTATACCACAAAACCAAGTGCAACCATATAAATTAAACACAACAAATCACATAATCCCAGGAATATAAAAGATACTGTTGAGAAACCTTGCAGAGTGAATCTGCCGTACAGTGTGGTAAATTGCAGGTCTTGCTGTAAGGATAGGTATGTGTATGATAGTAAAAAAATATATCAAAACACACACTAAAATTATTAGAAACAATGCTAAATGCAAGCTTATATAACCCTGTGTATGACTTTTGTTTTTATATTGGTAACACCGTTAGGCAACTACATCTTAGGATCTATGAACTTTATTATGCTTTTAAAAAGAACTATGTGACCAACGCATTATACAAGCATTCTATCGTGCGGAGCTATTAAGAAATGTTTGTTTTATGTGGTGGAAAAGTTGCCAATTTCAGTATGATGGGGTTATTGGGGTGCTATCATTGAGGCTACAGAGATGTATTGGCAAATCCCCCCCCAGGATTGAATGACAAGATTAGTCTGAATGGCTTATTGCATTTGAGATCTATGGATATTTGAATATGCCTAGATGTTTCCTATTAACCCCCCTTTTTCACATTTAATCTGGTCAAAATATACAACTGCACACAACACATATGGCTAGATTGGCCCATAAGAAAGCCTTCACGTTTTGCCCTAAGCATTTGAGAGGAGCTTTGTATCACACACCAATGCCAAGTGGTGGTGAATGTCTGTTCATGTCCTAAGGCAAAATCTGGTCTGTTGTTGCCATCACCTACAGTAGTCATGTTATCGTGCAGAGGTAGTTAAACATGCTGCACTATCAGAACACAGAGTAAAGGCAAAATACAGTCGATACTTGGCAACAGTTACTCTACTGACTACGGGATGTAACAAAGTACAACTTCCTCTGTGGAGTGTTGACATGAATCACTTGTCTGAAAATTGATTTTTGGCAATAGCATCAAGGGTTCAATCCCAAATGTTTGCCAAATTATTTCTTATTTGATTTAGTGGATTTAACTGCTTTTCTGTCATCCATTGGGTTCCCTGGATTTCTTTTCTGCTTTTAGTCTTACTAATCCCACTACCAGTGGTATACTGCAGAGTTCTGTATTGGGGCCACATGTTTGGACTAGTCTTATCATAAAAGTGGGAAATGGGCTTTGAATTACCAAATATGCTGATGATTTCAACCTTGGTAACATGTCATTGTTTTTTTAATGATATGAGTTACCAACATTGTGGTGTTTTGCTGCATTTTTGGTTTAAAACTTCATAAAATAAACATTTCAGTAAAAGAAGTTCTCTAAGCTGGTCTAATCTTTATTGTCAGTAAATGTAGCATCATGCGACTTGGCAAAAAGGGCATGAATTATGATGAGTATAAGAGCGATGAGATTATAAAAACTGGCAGTAGCATTAAACATCAAGGGGCTAATAGTGGACAACAGTGTCAACACTGACCAGCATGTATCAGCTAGAGTTAAGAAACAATTTCTGTAGCCCAGCTAATCCTAAAGGACATGTCTACGCACTTCAGTGAGATTATTGTACCATTTTATGTATCACTGGTCTGACGTGTTATTGAGGGTGGCAAGAGCCTTTGCCAATATCCGAAAGCCCAGGGGTGACAGGTGCAAGCTGTCCCTAATGAAGCAACGTGGCTTGTCGAGCATGTCATCCCAGGCTGACAGACACTGGATCCCCTTTGAATGACACCAAAATTTTAGCCAATTGTTAAAATCAATCATTTTGTCTTTATACTGTGGCATCATTCTATTGAATACAGTATTAGGTCTGAAAACAAAATGCTACTATCTGTTGAGAAACCCAAGCTGTCAGCCGGCCAAATGTTGTACTCTTATACTGTCTGTAAGCTATGGAGTAATCTCCCACCTTCACTTAGGACTATCAGCAATCCTGCCTAATTTAAAAAATCCCTCAGACTACATCTCTCCTCTCACTGGCTATGCTCCTGCACATCAGTCCCCAACATATACCCCCAACACCTAACGCCTCTCTCTAGAGTCTCAACGTTAACATTTAACAACTAACAGGACCTCTCCTTCTCTCTACCAGACTTCTTTGCTCTACTCTTCCTCCTTTAGCCCTTCTGTCCCCTCCTTTCTCACAGTGAGGTCAACTCTTTTCTGCTAATACTTTTGCAGATATACGTATATTTGTGTCTTATTGCATTTATGGCATCTGTTACTTGTATATTTTACCTTGATTGTATACATCATCACTGTTGTTGCTATTGTTTTTATTGAATGTGATGGTACTGCTTGACATACTTTGTTCTGTGTATTAAATTTCTTTGTATGTAATTAATGTGGATCTTTTCTCCCCGATCCTGTACTGAAAATGGGCTCTTTCTATGCCCAGTGGACTTTCCTGATTAAGAGATGCAATAAATAATTTGCATCCTGTATATGTTTTATATGTGTGTGTGTGTGTGTGTGTGTGTGTGTGTGTGTGTGTGTGTGTATGTGTGTATGTGTGTGTGTGTGTGTGTGTTGTTTATTCTAGGTGAGGGTAAGATGCTGCTCAAGGTCAGGGTTATACCGGCCTGGGCTACATGATCAGAGATCTCCTCTATGTCTCTTTTCATGTAGTCAAGGGAGGTACGTCTCAGGTCATTCACGCCAGCATGTACAATGACTGAGTCATATTTGTATTTGCTTTGGAGTGACCTGAGTGCTTGCGTTATGTGGTGGATCCTAGTGCCTGACAGGCAGCTCACTGTGACCTTCTCTTTATTCAGCCTGGTGAGCGGGACGTCAGTGTGTCTGACAATAGAGTCACCTATTACAAGAGCAGCCTCCCAAACATCTCTGATGCTCAGGTGAAGGCCGCCCTCTCCAAAGCAAAAAACACGGCTTCCATGGGACCAGATGGCGTCCCGGGTTGCGTACTACATGAACTCCAAGAAGAACTAATCCCTCAAGTAAAACTGCTGTACAATCTCAGCCTCACTACAGGATATGTGCTCAAAGAATGGCGTACAGCAACAGTGGTCCCACTCCACAAAGGTGGCCTCTGGACCCTGGAAACTATCGCCCCATAAGCCTGACTAGCCTAGTCTGCAAGGCTATGGAGAGGATCATCATGGAACTCATAAACAAAGACATTGGGGACCTACAGACACTAGATCCTACCCAATTTGGCTTTGTCAAGGGCAGATCCTGCCTTTTGAACCTGGTCGATTTCTTCGAAACAGTCACCAAGGCCATAGATGAAGGGAAGGTAGTCCACACAGCCTATCTGGACCTCGCAAAGGCATTTGACACAGTACCCCACTCGGGCATCATAGATAAGCTATCCAGCCTAAATATAAACCCCTATGTCACAAGATGGGTCGCAAACTGGCTCAAAGACAGAACCCACAGAGTCAGAGTTGCTGGAGCCATGTCAGACTCGAAACCGGTCACAAGTGGCTTCCCACAAGGTTCTGTCCTGGGACCTCTCTTGTTCAGTATTTACTTTTCTGAGGTACAGGCCAACGTGGGAGGACTATGGCTCACCAAGTTCGCAGATGACTGCAAACTGGGCGCCATAATCGACTCTCCAGCTGACACAAACATCCTTCAAAAAGGTCTCACAGAGACGGATAACTGGTGCCAGAGCCATGGTCTAAAGCTAAATGCCAAAAGTGGATAGTCATACCCTTTGGCAAAAACAATGTGCCCACAAATTACCACATAGGTGGTAACCCATTAAGTACAGAGAAAGTAATTAGGGATCTGGGGACCCAAGTTGATAGCAATCTTTTCTTTGACAACCACATTGCCAAAGTGGTTAGAAAGACCTTCTACATAGCCCACCTCATCATGAAAGGATTCACATCTAGATCAGGAGAGGTAATCGTGCCCCTTTATTCATCCCTCATCAGGCCCATCATAGAATACAATGCCCCCTTTGGGATGTACCTTACCCAACACCTGCAGCAATTAGAAAGACCCCAAAAGTACCTCACCAGGAGGATCAAGGGACTCAAATAGATGCCATATGCTGCTCGGTTAAAAAAACTCCAGCTCTACTCAGTTGCATACCGCCTACTTCGAGGCGATCTATGCCTGACATATAAAGCTATGTCCAACCCAGAATTAATGGACATGCTCCACCTCAGTAAATCTAAATCCCTTAGAGCCACGCTTGCGAGGGACTTGAACCTCAGCACAGAAATAAATAGAACATGCTGGAGGGACAGATTCATAACCCAGAGGCTCCCTTCGCTCTGGAATAGAATTCCAATTCATGTCAGGCAGAGCACCTCACTGACTCTCTTCAAGAAGAATCTTGATGAGTGGATGGGGGATCATAGGTTTGTCCCGGGGATTACTTCCATGTCACTATTAGACAGAGGCACAGTAAACTAAACTTTAAAAAGGGCACAGTATACTCAAATCAAGGGGTGGCGTAAGCCAAACACAATCAGGCTAGGCTTATAAATGCCCCAGGGCAGATAGCCTAGTATGAACCTATGAACCTATGTATGTATATATATATATATATATATATATATATATATATATATATGTATATATATATGGGATCCATGCAGATGTTCGAAGTTTCACTTCTTCAAACCCACTTCACCAGGTCCACTTGTTCGAAGTAGTGAAACTGCGAACATTGACTTCGGCAGTCACACTACAGCGCAGAATGGGAATATTCCCTTTTCCCCGCTGTAGTGCGATCTCGGAGTTGGTATATTTAAGTAGGGGGAGTGTGGGGTGCAGGGGGGCTTGCCCCCCTGCAAAAACATGTTTTAGTGTTTTTGGGGGGTTTTTTGGGTCGCCCGGGGAACTAGACTTCAGCGAAAGTGCACTTTCATTGAAGTGAACTTTCGCTGAAATGTGGGTCTCCTGCTCTATTTTGAAGAAGTGTTCTTTCGATGTAGAGCAGTAGACCCATATGTGTGTGTGTGTATATATATATATATATATATATATATATATGTATTAATGTATATATGGTATATATTATTGTATATAGTATATTATTGCATATTATTTATATATATATATATATATATATATATATATATATATATATATATATATATATATATATATATAGATATATTTATATATATATATATATATATATACGTATGCCACGGTGGTACGGCAGTAGCGTTGTTACCTCACAGCAAGAGGTTCTCCCGTTCGATTCTCGGCTTGGCTTGGGAGTGCCTTCTGTGTGGAGTCTGCATGTCCTCCCCGTGGTTAGGTAGCGTTTGAAAGACATGCGTGCGTAAATTGGCGTGCCTTCGTTAAAGGTTTGGCGTCGAGCTGCACCTCGACGTTTTGTAAAAATCTACTGCCAATCATTACTGGACCAGAGTTCCACTGTGGCGACCCCTTACTGGGAAAAAGCCGAAAGACAAACAGCAACAATATATATATATATATATATATATATATATATATATATATATATATATATATTATATATATGTGTGTGTGTGTGTGTGTGCGTGTGTGTATTATATATACGTATATATATTACATGTATGGGTCCATAGGAGGTTACTAGGCTAATGGCCCTAGGACCTTTACAAGCCTAGCCATGTAATACCCATGTTCCCTAACTGACCATTGTTAGATGGTTTGATTGTTTGCAGAGAGAATCTATGATCAGCACCAGCTACCTCTGTCCATGAGATCCCCCATCATGTACTATGACAAAAACTTAATGGTAATTGTTGTTGAGTGACTTGAGTGCATGAGTGATTTGATGGATCCTGGCACCTGACTGGCAGCTGGCTGTGACCTTCTCTTTGTCCAGCCTGGTGAGGGGAGCATCTGTGTGCCTCACTATGGAATCTCCTATGACCAGGACATTTGGTTTTGAGGTCTTCTGCCTTAGGGGCTTATTTGCTGAAATACTGGTATAGTTGTTGTTATGTGTAGTAGAGCTTGGTCATGCTCTAGTATGTGTGAGTTGTTTGCACTTCGGAAGTCTGTGGTCTTTTGGTAGGCTCTTATTGAGTACCCCCGCATATGTGGGTTTATGTGTCATGAACCTTGTCTTGTGTGAAAGGAGAGGTGTTTGTGCTGACAACCTGTTTGATGTCTTGTTTGTTGTTACGTGAGAGGATTGATTCCATTTTCATAGTATAGTTACATCTCTCGCTTACTGTATTTGTTTGCTGTAGAAGCAAACGGTTATCAGTATAAATGAGGCAATTACTACATTGCCTCAGGATGCCCATGTCAATCAGGTTGGTTGAAGAAATGGTGGGAAAATGACTGTCCATTGTAGCAGGTTAAACCATAAGTACTGTTAGGGGGTGGGCAAGTTAGATCAGCTTTTTAGCAACGGACTTATTCTGTTGAGGATTAGGGATTAAAAAATGTGGCAGTGCTACTCAGTGCTCATCTGTGTGTTTTTATATTTTTATGGTTCTAGTTCACATTTTCGAACATTCAAATGTTCGATCATATGGTCTTGGCCATATGAATTTCGAACATTTGAGTGTTCGGTTATGTGAAGTAGACCCATATATATATCTATATATATATATATATATATATATATATATATATATATATATATATACACACACACACATATATGGGTCTATTTCTAAATTTCAAAGTTTCAAAACTTCAAATTTCTTATGGTTGATATGGATCTACTTCTAAATTTCAAAGTTTCAAAACTTCAAATTTCTTATAGTTGAGACCATAAGTTTTTAAAATTCGAAATGTTTGTTAACTTCTGTTTTATGCAATGGTAGGAAATAGCATATTTGTAAATATTCACTTATGGTGTTTATAACTTTTGTTTAAGCATTTTACTAAAGTGTACCTTCAAATACCATGTTTTTTACCTGTACTTCTTTTTACTATATTACTGTAAGTTGTTTTTTATTATATTTCTACTGTGTTATGTTGTGTTTATGGAGTTTTTCTCACCATGACTCCATTGAAAATGGGCTCTTCTCAGCCCAATGGTCCATCCTGGCAAACAAACTTCAAATAAATAAATACATAAATTAAAAAAAATAAAAAAAAATATTTGTTTTATGTTTTTGCAGGGGGACAAGTCCCCTACACCCCGCACACCCGCCTGCTAATTAAATATACCAACTCTGAGATTGCACTACAGTGAGGAGAATGGTAAATATACTGTTCCGTGAAGAGACCCGTGTGTGTGTGTGTGTGTGTGTGTGTGTGTGTGTGTGTGTGTGTATATATATATATATATATATATATTTATATACATGATATACACACACACATACACACATATATATGTGTGTGTGTGTGTGTGTGTGTGTGTGTGTGTGTGTGTGTGTGTACAATACAAGCAAAATCATAAGTAAATATAAAAATCTTTATAGTGCATGGAGTGCTGAAACTATACTGTTATATCAGGAAAAAAGGATAATATTATAAAGTGCTGTCCTAGTGCTTAGGGGTGCTTAACACAGAGGACTGTGATCTGGCTTCTGATTATGACCAGTTTATTTTGTTTAGAAGTCATGAATGGCAGGAAATTCACCCCAAGAATGAATCCAGGTGTCTGTGTGAAGAACACATAATAAAACATTTTGATCGGTGACCCAGTCATTATTCTTTATAGTGCATGAACCTTTATCTGTTCCACATGCTACCAGTTACAGAAGAAAAAGTGGAGAAACACAAAGTGTTTTCCTGACTTAATAGCCAGTAAAGTACTGTCAGACAGACACCTGTCAATTGATTTGCTTTTGAATTGTAGACAAATTCGGAAACCATGGGGAACGAAGGATCAAAATCGGTATCATTTTTTAAACATTTCTGTTATTCACTTACAAAGATAATATAGCAGCAACATTCGCATCACTTTTGCATCGCTATGCATTTTCTGAACTGTAAGACGTATGAAACTCTTATGTTTGACATTATTGACTGACTGTAATCCTCAATTATTTACCAGAAAAAAAAATATGAGGGACAGAGCAAAAATGTCAGACAAACTAATCTCAGGGACAGTTGAGAAGTGTAGACATCGGGCAGAAACAAGGCTGTTTTACCTGCTGACACTGTTCTTTGCTGGCCAGTTCTGTCCACTTTTAACCTGTAGGGTAGGACCTGATCATAACAGCACTTGGGGGTTGGTCAACAATTGTTAAGCACCCCACCCCCTATGCTGTTACTGTTGGGTCTCTCACTGTGTAAAATGTTGATAAGTTTATGTTTCTCCATTTATCAGAACATAATCTTGGCACAATGTTTTTTAAGCACACAAGTGCTGCTAGGATTGGGTTTCACATTATGTACATTGTTAACAAGCTTACAGCTATGTTTATTTACTGTGGCTGTATTCAGCATGCCTGATTTTTTGTGCATGTATACTGTTTTAGGTTGGTTGGGTCACCCAGGAGCACGAGTAATTTATTTTGGTATTGTAACTTTTCATCAGTTTTTGTGAAGTCAGAACTAATTTAGTACCCAGTGTTGAACACACTTTTAAGCAGTCCTTGTCACCAGACACAGTAATGGTATCTGTTACGTTAGCTGTTTTTGTCTATGTCTAATAAATGCCTTCGTGAGGACGATAAAACTATACCTTATATGACAAATAAGGAGTGTGCAACCATTACTTTTTACAAGTGCATATGTTTATATATGCATGGTCAGATGAGGGCTAATTGACTTATCCTGGGGCTCACCCCCTAACTGCATTTAGTATGGTATGAAGTGTGCACATCCTATGTTTTTTTAGCAAAAAACATCATTATTGAATTATCAGTTATGACATAGGCAATCATGCATTTATATAAATGAAAACAAACCATGTTGACATTATTATTTGCAAATATTATGCATCACATGTAGTGTTCTATACAGTCTTCTGTACAGTCATTGTCAGTTTAACATTACATAGCTCACTCAGTTCCTGCGATCCCCTAAACTTCATTCCTCCCCCAAAACATTATTTTTGCATGTAGTGTGCCCACAATTCTCATTTTTCTATGTACTTTCTCCTACCCTTTTCTAAAGATCCCACTTTCAGTGCTTTTACTCTGCAACTGTACTCGCTGCTTCTAATGCGGATGGTTTAGACTTTGATTTCCATTTTCTAGCAACTGCTTTTTTGGCAGCCACCTGAATTAAACTTAGTAAGGCCTTACCATGTCTAGGCAATTCAGATCCTGTATAACAGCTCAAAAAATATTTCCTTAGTTACACCAGTTTTGCTCACCCAGTATTTCTGACAGAGTACTCTGCAGGGAATTTGTAAAGTCTGTCAACTTGTCATACATCCAAAAAATATGTTCACAATTAACACTTTCTTCCCCATCGTACCTCCAACATTTGCAATCTACCTAAGGAAAAATCCTTTGCAGTCTGCTTGGGGTATAAAAATACCTATGTAAACACTTTTAAGCAAATATCCTAAATCTTCTAGACTGTTTTGCATATTTGGGAGTCATACATATATCCTCCCATTGTTTCTTTGTGAATTGCTTACCCAGTCTATCTTCCAAATCCTTTCTAATCTCCTTTGATTGATTCCTGTAGTTATCATGCAATATTATATATACGCTACTAATTACCCCTTTTTAACAGCAGCTTATGTTTCAAATTCAACTAAAAATTTTATCAGTGAAGGTGTTTCAGTTAGGATGCCCTGTTCCTTTCTCTTTGCCTATACTCTGATATTAATCCTTGATAGGGAAGGCAGTGTCTGGCCTGTAGTCCAAATGTATTCTTGGCCTCTTCCATTCTTTTGCCTTTCCCTTTCTAATTATTTGCTCCCAATATCTTGGTTCCTTTGCCAGTTTTCTCCAGTAAATTCCAGCCCCCTCTTGCCTAGTCTATGTAGTCATAATTGCATCCCTATTGGAAGAATCTCCTTTCTCCATTCCCATGCTGGCTTAGTTCTTAGAAAACTTTCTGAATGTAATATTTTGAAGGGTATTGTTGTTCTCCTTAAGGATCTACATCCCAAAATCCCAGTATCTCACTATTTGTTGTGCTTCTCCCCTGTTTCATCATAATCCCTTTCCACTTTGAATTATAGCTGTATATTTTTGCTACATACAGGAGCCTTAACTATGTAGCTCTGAAATACCCTTTCAAATCAGGTAATCCTAAAACATCTTGCTTAAGTGGAAGGATCAGCTTATCCCACTTGACTCTTGCCATCTTCCCCTCCCAGATAAAATCCTTCAACTCTTTATTAATTGCTGTCCACAACTTCTCCTCTGGTTGATAAAAATATGCCTGACCTGTGTATAAAACCAAAGGGACTAAAACATTTTACTGCTTATATCTTGCTATCCATCCTAGTCTTGAGAAAGATCCATGGTATTCCAGTCAACAAAAAGAGGCACACATGAATTCACAGACATCCTTTGGTGACAATTTTAGGTTATGTAACACAGTTTATTCCTCTTTGTAGATTCACATGAAAAAGTATCCTAAGAAGTAGTTTCTGCTGTACTCAAGGTAAGGCCTCTTTTATTCTCTTACAAAAGACACTGACATACTAAAGGGGGTCAGGTATACAGTAACTCTGTACAAATGGTAGCAGGCTATGTTAACATATCAAAGTGATGTTAGAATGGGGAGATGTGATAAACTTTATCCAAAAGTTTTAATGGAAAAAGGGAAGAAGGAGCCCTTCTCTGCTGAAATCTGGCTTCTGAGTTTGCACGGTAATAGTGCCTTTTGTATATCCAATTTACTTATTTACTGGTTTATTATCGTGCCCATGAGATCAACAGAAAAACAATGGTTTACATGTATTACTTATGCTGCATGAATGTCAGGGAGATCAGAATTATACCATACCTGCTGGGTTTTCACATGTGGTATATGCATTTTCATAGCTAACATGCCTCTGTAGTCTGATCAGCACAGCCGGCCTTACGCATACGCCAACTAGGTGTCTGCCTTGGGTAGTGCTCTAGCAGGGGCACTTTTCCTGTATTTGGAAATGTTTTTTATGAGAACCCCTTAATCTGTTAATTATTTAATTGCTTTATTAATTATGTAATTGAGTGTTTTGTATAAAAGGAATTTGTTTGGGTATAGGGATTAATCTGTAAAGGCTATTTGTTAGCCGTGGTGCTAGGAGAATTTATTCTTTGTTGTTGTTGTGTCTTTTGGCTTATCCCAGTTAGGGGTCGCCACAGCGGAACTCCGGTCCGCTAATGTTTTGGTAGTGGATTTTTATGTGCCGAGTTACCAGCCCTGACGCACAACCTTCAACGAAGGCACGCCTATTCACGCATGCTTCCGCACAGAAGACGATCTAGCTGAGAATTGAACGTGACAACATCTTGCTGTGAGGTGACAACGCTACCGCAGCACCACTATCGCTTTGTATGAATAAAATAGAATACTGTGTTTTTAAGCAACTTGATTCCTGGTTACTTTGGTTGTGGATTACAGTTTTTCGTTTGTTTGGTGCTTGAACACTTTTCCAGTTGTTTATTTTTTTGTAGTAAAGAAATGGTTTATTTAAAATGTGTTGAATGAATGCAGAAAAAATTGAAGAGTAAGACAAAATGTGAGAAAAAAGAAAAAAAAGTAATCTGAATGGTGTAGGTAGACCAGTATAGGGGCATCAAGTGGTGTGAGGGGGTGCTATTGAGCCCTTTTGCCTAGGACACCAACTGACCAAAGGCTGGCCCTGCTGATCTGAAGCACACTACATAAGTAGTCTGACTGACTGAGAGTGTCAGGACTGTAGTTTCATGGTAGTGCCTTTTTTTGCACCAACTTTTTGGTTTAAGCATTAAGCCTTACTTCCCCACTTCCAGTGCAGTCCCACTGCATACTGGGATGAAAATTGGACAGCCGCCCGGCTGTCTTAATTGTTCAAGTCCCGGTTCAGAAATTCAAAAACTTAATCAGCACATGTGATTATATTATCATTTTAAGCACTTTTATGTCTCTCCTCGTTATTTCATTTGCAGTCTGTAATCCTGTGCAAGTATTTTTGCAGCCTTATCAATCTCAAGCTATATCAGTTGAAACAAATTTGTAAATTGAAGCTGTGAAGTACTATAGCATTCAACTCACAACAGGGTACTAACATGACGACTAATAAATACCAGTAAAACAACTTCACTGTAAAATCATAGTAAACAATTTCATAGTGTAGATCATAGGGACTTCGCTTACTTTTTTTGATTTTGTTATGACACCTAACAGTGTTTCATAAGGGGAGGGTAAAGTCTTGGTAATCTACACCCTGCTGTGCCTTATTGCTTAAGCATTTGCTAACCACAGATTAAAAATATCTAACCGGTAAATCTTTTCTGCATATTTCAAGTGTATAGCAATCTCTTGTGGTTTTATGGTTTTGGAGACACTGGAATTACCAGGGCTATGTTTTGATGTCTGTGAGACTGCACAAAAACTCACAAGGTAAAATGAGAGCTGATCTGTGTATGTTTTGAAAATATATTGAAAAGTGAGCAGAGGCCTTGATGCCTGGGTAAGCAGTGACATGCATTTCTCTGTGAATTCATCCGTGATGTGCTTGTTTAGAGGCATAATTGCATTTTGCTGACACCTTGGAATGTGTTGCTTCACTTGTAAAATTTACAGATTTTTTTGAAATTGTGTTAATATGTTAACATATTACAGTATACTAAAAGAAGTTGTGCTTTAAATAAGATACTTCTTTCACAAGTTGTCGGTTATGTCAAGAATTTGATTCTTTATTACAGCTGATTATCCAACTAGGATATGACCTGTTTTACGAGGCATACTTTATCACTCTATTGAACCAGTTGGCAGTTATAATATTGCTATATTTAGTAAAAGAGACTGTGGTAGTGGTGATGGGGGGGGGGGTTCTGCCTCTTCATAAAAAATAATAGTAATTGAGATTTCTACAGATGCATTGTTTTTAACGAAATGTTAATGATCTACTTCATGTGAAACCCAAGGTACAGGATTCGAAAACTCCCGCATCCATTAATGTTCAGTGTGGTTCTGTGTGACTCTGAGCAAGTCAATTAACTAGACAATGTTACAAGACTACTGAGTCAGAATAAAAGTCCATGTGTATCAGTGCTGTACCCCAGTTAATAAATGCAGATAAAGAAATTAATAAGTTAATGAAACGGTTCATCATATGCATTTGTCAGTCTGCATATCTGCATGGTACAGTTGCCCCTAAGTTGACCAGGTTGGCATTAATATAACTCGTGTCTTTGTTGAGTTAGGAGGAAGACAGTGTAGCCAGTAAGGGATGGTGGGAAGCATACAGGATTAGGGAAGGGAAGATGACGTGAGTGACGACAAAGGAGGGAAGGTCTGTAATCAGCGAGAGAAGTGTAAGGTGCAACAGTGCTAGAAGCCTGGTGGGAAGATGGCTGGACTTCAAGCACTAATAGCTGAGAGTAAAGTCGATGTGGTCGGGATGCAGAGCCTTGAGTTAGTGATAAGAAGGTGAACATGATATGATGATCCCGGGGTGCAGGGTGTTTAAGACTGATAGAAAATGCAAGGATGGGTGGGTGATAGTATACAACAGAGAAGGTTAGAATATAAGGTGGCAGAATGTGGGGAAATGAGCCAGAGAGAGAATGCGGAAGTAGGACTATAGCAGCCAGTGGAAGAAGTCAAATTGGGGCTACCATAGTTCGCTACCTTGCAGTAAATTTCCTACCAAGTAAAGGACAGATCTAGTACAACACCACATAATACAGGTCACACATTGCAAATACAAAGGGTGACAGGTCAGTCGGGAACAGGATTATGGTATAGGCAGGGAAAAAGATGGTAACTTACTATGGGAGCTGTCAGTGTGTTGGAATCAGGTTCTTAATTCGTTTATCATGGGCAGAGAACAGACTGAGGTATCAGACTCGGAAGCATTTGAGCATAAGGTAACAACATCAATGAGGAAAGGGAGAACATTCAGTTTTGTTCTGTGCAGAATGAATGGGAAGAGCGATCGAAAGAGATCTTCCATTTCGAACTACAGTGTCCTACAGTACCTATATGGCAGTAGTTATCACACTCCTCATGGAGAAAGGACGAGGTAGGAGGACGATGGTCAAGGACGAGGTAGGAGGACAATGATCAAGGACGAGGTAGGATGACAATGGCCAAGGTTTGGGACTACAGGTTGGCTAACCTTTAAAAGTAGGGGGTGATAAACTTAGCGATATCTAGATGGGATGAGAGCATAGGTATGAAAAAATTGTGATATATCATAAAAGAGGCAATTGGGGGGGTGGAAAAAGTGCTAAAAAGAATGACCAAAACCTAAGAAACAGAGTAAATGTAAGGGGAAAAGGATAGAAAGTACAAGGGGTTGGGGCAAGTAAGGGAGTGAATAGTGGGAGGGTTATGTTGAGGCTAAAGAAAAGGCGACATATTGCAGAAGGAGGCAAAGAAAAAGAAAATGTTAATACAGAGAATTAATGACGGAAAGATTTTTAAGTAGTAGTAGCCATTTCACATTTACAGAGCAAGTGCGTTAGTATGTTATTACTTAATAATTTTCTGAATAATACATTATCTGCTGGTTGTTGTTTGTCTTTTGGCTTTTCCCGGTTAGGGGTCGCCACAGCGGAACTCCGGTCCTCTAATGATTGTCAGTAGATTTTCACGAACACCAAAGTGCCAGCTCGACATCCAACCTTCAACAAAGGCACGCCGATTTACGCATGTCTTTCGAATGCCCATCCAACCGCGAGGAGGACATGCAGACTCCACTCAGAAGGCACTCCCCGCACTTCAGCCGAGAATCGAACGGGAGTACCTCTTGCTGTGAGAACTTTTTAAGTTCAGTCACAGCAACCCTGGGTCTTTTTTCCTTGCTACATTAAAGTGATTTTGCCAACATTTCTAAACCTACCTTTGCACTTCAGCATGCGGTGCATAAACCCCAGAATAGCAGTTTCCCCCATCAGGAAATATTTTGGTTCTCATTTTCATATTTAAAATCAGAAGTAAACTTTGCATTTTCAATGCACTGATGACACTGAAGGAAGTATAACCTCAGTGATGTAGGCAGAGGCAAAGCATCTGTTGCTTCCATGGATTTTAATGGGTGCACCATGGCGCATGCATGAAGGAGCCCCATTGAAGTCTATGGACATAGCTTATGTCACCTGTGGTAATGTCACAGGTGGTAAAGATACATTTTTTTGGATGTGGTTTAATAAAAATTTTATTAAGCTTTTTATTAAAAACAGCCTAAAAGAGAAAGGAAAGGCAAGCTGGAAAATACATCCCAGCACTTGACTGATGAAATGCAGTGTTACTGTAATCCTGTCTTCTTTTCCATTTCCTCTTCCTGTGCAGTATTCTTTGAGTGGAGCAGCTAATGCCCTTACATTGAGAGATTCTCAGAGGATAAATAAGCTGCAGATAGTTGATTATGATACAAAAACAGACTGTTTTATATTTTTGGGTCATCCATTTTTTTACTTTGTAAATTCCTGTGATACTCCAGCTGTTCAGCTGTTATTTGATTTGGACTAACAGTAAAATGTTTTGTGGTCAAGGCAGCATTATGTCTACACTGTAATAACTTTGTTTTTAGGAATAATTTTGCATCTGAGCCAGAAAACAATGTGGTTCATAATTTACAGAATCTAGTATTCTGAAGTTAGTATCATTAAGTACTGGTGCATTTATTGCTATGTTTATTTATTTTACGTTACTAGAGTGCCATATTTCGTTTAACAGGAATGCATCTTAACTGCAGATCATTTAAAATCAGAGAGAAATTTTAAGCTTTCTAAGTTTATTGTTGGTCTTTAGTTCAAGAAAAGGGATAGCAAGTGAAGTGGATGTATTAAAATCAGCGTAAAGCAAGGTGATGTTCTTCGTGTTTCACTGTTGCAGTCGTCACACTTGGGTTGTCTGCCTGCAGATAGCCCTCAGTCGGCCCAAATACCAGAGTCTTGGGATTTCTGCGTCAGGTGCTGTCGCTTCTTCCATGATGTCAGATCGTCAGGGGTATAAAACAGGCAGCCGACGCCATTACATCAGTTTTTCTTGCTGAGAAGGAGCCCGAAGCAGAAGCAGTTAGCAAGTGCCGGTCGGCCGCGACCTGAAATTTTTGTTTTTCGAGTTTCAAACCTGAAGTCTTCTAAAGCTAAGTACCCTGTTGGGGTTACTTTTTTCTTGCTCTAACCGATGTCAGAAAAAGTTAACATTTGTCTTGCCTGTGGAAAGCAAATACCACACAGAGATTTTCATTCTTACTGCGTCACCTGTTTAGGCCCAGACCGTGACATCCCTCACTGTCAAGTTTTGTGCCTTAACTCCCGAACCATTCATTGTCGGGCTATTTTTGTAGCTAAATTCTTTTGCTCTCGTTCTCCGTATTATAAAATGGTTTCTATAAGCCATTTGACTACTGATCTTCCGAAAAATTGTAAAGACAGAGACAGACCGCATAGGTCAAAAACTGCCGATGACACTTCTGTTAAGCTAGTTGCCAGTCTGCCGGTACTCATTGAGGTGCCTTTGCAGCCCCTGATTCCCACTTCTACATATTCGCAGACCTCTTCTGAGACCCATGCGGAGTTCGGTATGCCGCAAGATGCTTCATTAACTATGGAACCTGTAGATGTCTCTACCTTGGATGGGTCCGGAGCTGCTGTGCAAGCACCAGCTTCTGAGGGTATATTCAGACCTACCAATATTCGCATTAAACCGACAACTTCATTTTTAGCTAAAACAACGAGTTTATCAGGCCCAGAGTACGCACTACGCCTAGAAAACTGACAACGAAAGCACATGCTCAAGCTCCCATGCCTCAGAAACAAATGCTTAGAATGGCTGAAGACCTTATCATCCTAATTAGGGGAAGCCAGCCTTCCCCTGCTAAGAGACCAAGAATTTAGTCTCTTTCTGATTCTACAGACCATGAGTCCGATGACTCTGACCCTTCTGATTACCAGGACATACCCTTATCTACCTTTGAGGATTCATATGCAGTGGAATCCATTCCCCTCTGCCTCCCCTCCAGAGGATTTTTCTTTTGGTGAAACCTTGCATACTTTAAGAGAACATTTCCACTGGGAATGCCAGGATTAGCCTCAGTCCAAAAAGAGACTCAGAATGTTTAGAGTTGCCTCAGCACAGGCCCCTAGCTGCACCCTCTGTCCTGGATATTGTAGATGATGTCTTCATGGAATCCAGTCTTACTCCAGACACTGTACCACCGGCCCCTAGAAAACCTGACAGGTACTACAGAGCACCTGATTCTCACAAATTTCTCTTTAAGAATCCTACTGTGGTTCCAGAGACCATTTCCCAGTGGCCTACATGTATTAAGGCTACTACAGCCAAAAGCCCTACTCCTTCAGAAAGGGATTCCAGAGCTTTAGACAGATGGGGTAAGAAGGTATATACCTCTGAAACTCTGGCCATCAGGGCATTGAATTGCCAGTTTCATATGTTGAAATACCAGCAACATATTATGGAACAAATTTAAAAAAATGGTGTTACTTCCAGATTGTGCAGAAAATAAAGATTTACAAGAGTTAATGCATTCTGCAAACCAAGTTAGTAAGCATACTTTGAAAGTGTGGCTTTGATGCCCTAGACGTATCTTGCAGGACTAAAGTCACTGGATCTGTACTGAGAAGGCATCTGTGGCTGAAGGAACAAACCTTGCCAGACCATGTCAAATCAAAATTACTAGACACTGCTTTAAATCAGGACCATCTGTTTGGCACCAAAGCAGAAGAGGTTCTTAAAAAGATGGAAGAAAAAGCTAAATCTATGCAAACTGTTAAAGAATTCTTACAAGTGCAGCCACCTAGATTCAGTAGGCATTGGGCTACAAAAAAACTGGTCCTTTCCAGCCCCTTCCAGGCCTTCTCAGTCCAAACCCAGGGGAACCAGACCACCAAGACTATAGTCTCAGTGTATGCAGGGATCTAAACAATGGAGTGCTCCCACCTCAAAAACAGGGAGTGGCAAGCCACACCCTTATGGTAATAGTTCACAATGACTTGTCAATTATCCTTCTCAGCCCTGCCCATCTACTTGCGCCCCTTGGGGAACTTGCCCTTCATGCCAAAAATTGGATGTCCATTACTCAGGACTGATGGGTTCTAGACATTGTATCCCAGGGGTACAGATTCTACTTCCATTCCCTGCCAACCCCAAGCGGGTTTCCAGACCTTCCTCCAAACCAGTGGGCAGAGTCTCAAAAGCAAGTACATTCCCTGCTCAATATCAGGGCCATTCACCCTGTTCCAGTAGCAGAAATGGGACAGGATTTCTACTCCAAACTGTTCCTGGTGCCCAGAAAAGAGGGCTCTTGGTGCCCAATCCTCGATCTGTCAATTCTCAACACCTTTCTGGTGGTCCCAAAATTCAAAATGCTAACCCTGCAGCAGCTTCTCCCTATGCTAGCCAAGGATGCCTGGCTAGTCATCCTAAACTTAAAAGAAGCCTATCTGCACATTCCCATAAGGGAGTCTTGCAGGAAATATCTTCGCTTCAGGACAGGTTCCATGCACTGTCAGTTCTCTGCACTTCCCTTTGGCTTATCTACTGCGCCCAGAGTATTCACAAAGTGCCTGGCTCCAGCCATTGCATACTGCATGCAGAGAAATGTCCAAATTTTCCCATACTTGGACGATTGCCTGATTCAGGTGGACAGTCATGAATTACTACTTCAACACCTGGAATTTGTAAAAAGACTCCTATCTTCTTTGGGGTACACCATCAGCGAAAAGAAATCACAACTGGTGCCCAGTAAAAAAATTGTATTCCTGGGAGCAAGCTTGAACACAACTTTCCAGATGTCCTTTATCACTCCAGAAAAAAAACAGATCTATTTGAACAACTACTTCAAACACATGGCCACCAAAACCCAGCTTTCTGCAAGGAAAATACTGCAAGCCCTAAGGTTCATGGCCTCATGCATTCTGCTAATTCCATATGCAAGACTGCATGTGAGGAAACTTTAATGTTACTTGAAAAGTCTTTGGTGCCAACATTCTCAGGACCTGGAAACAGCCATTCCGATCATTCCTTGTCTAAGGGCAGTGTTCCTTTGGTGGGCAGAAGCATGCAACCACAACAAGGGACTGCCTTTCACTCAACCCCTCGCCGTCCAAATCCTGACTACGGACGCATCAGACTATGCATGGGGGGGGGGGGGGGGCTCACATGACAGGCAAATGCATTCAGGGAAAGTGGAGCCCAGGACAATTTCTCCTGCACATCAATCAAAAAAAGATGTTAGCTGTACAGTATGCTCTGACAGCCTTCAAATACCTAATCCTTCCAGGACAGCTGCTGATAAAAACAGACAACACCACAGTTATGTGGTACATAAACAAGCAGGGGGGAACCCATTCTTACCCACTCAGCAGGTTAGCCTTGGCCCTGTGGAACACAGCCTTGAGTAACCAAGTGCATCTGCAAGCTCAGTTTCTGCTAGGCAAACAGAATTCACTGGCAGACAACTGAAGCAGAAATCTGCTGGACCCGCACAAGTGGAAATTGGAGTCCAACACCTTCAACCTTCTAATCTAGAGGTGGGGAACACTGGAGGTGGACCTCTTTGCCTCCCCCGAGAACCACCAGTTGAGCAAATTCTGCACCAGGAACCCTCACAGCAAGGCCTAGAAGGTGGATGCCTTATCTTTCAAATGGGAAAACCTCTCAATTTATGCCTTTCCCCCTCTGCCCCTCCTCTTAAAGGTACTACTCAAGATCAGACAGGACAGCCCAAGAGCAATTCTTATTGCCTCAGATTGGCCACGCCAGCACTGGTACCCACTGTTATGCAGTCTGACAACAGTGCCACCTTGGCACCTTCATCAGACACCCTTCCCTGCTGTCTCAGCAGGAGGGACAGATTTTGCATCCACAGTTGCAAACCCTAAACCTTGCAGCCTGGCTTATCTCCTGAATACTCCACCAGCAACCCTCAGCAAGCAGGTGCTGGACGTCATTCTTGAGGCCAGAAGGCCTAGTACTAGAAAATCCTATGCTGAGAAGTGGAAAAGATATTGCTCTTGGAGTCAGTCTCAAGGAAAGGACACAGCTGTGCCCTCCTTACCTCAAATCCTTGATTATCTAGCAGAGCTACTCCACAGAGGCCTATCCTTCTCCTCCATTAAGATTTATGCCTCTGCCATCTCAGCTCATTATAATACGGAGCCACCTCTATTCTCTCACCCTCTCATCAAGCCATTTTCTGAGAGGGGCTAACAACTTAATGCCCCCTAGGAGACCACCCATCCGTACCTGGGACCTTAACTTTGTGCTGGAAAAGCTCACACTCCCCTTTTGAACCTATGGCTTCAGCAGAGTTAAAATTCCTTTTTTGGAAAAGAGCCTTGCTTTTAGCCATAACTTCAGCTAGAAGAGTGTCTGAGTTACATGCACTAATGGCTGTGGAGCCCTTCATTATTTTCCATGCTGACAGGGTTTCCCTCAGGACTTACCCATCCTTTATGCCTAAGGTGGTCTCCAGTGTGGCTCTAAACAAAGCCATCCATTTGTCAACCTTCTACCCTAATCCTCAAAATAAAGGGGAAAGGATCCTGCACTCCTTGGACGTGCACAGACAGCTGAGGTTCTACCTTGACAGGACTAAACCTTTCAGAAAATCTGACCAACTGCTAGTCAGTTTTGCTACAGGGGCAGAGGGCAAGGCCATTTCAAAGCAAACCATTTCCAAATGGATAGCACACTGCATCCATTTCTGCTACAAGCACCATGGAAAACCTACCCCACAGGGGATCAGAACACATTCCAATAGGGCTACTTCCACCTCTACAGCATTTTTCAGGGGAGTCCCTACCAGGGACATTCTGGAAACTGCAACCTGGAGTTCTGTGCACATCTTCACCAAGCATTACCACTTACCTTTTTTTTCTAAATCCAGAGCTGGATTTGATACAGCAGTCTTAAATGGCCTGCTAGCCAGCCCTAACTCCTCTTGAATGCCTCCACCCTTCCTCAGCTTTGGGAATCAACCCAAGTGTGATGACTGCAACAGTGAAACACGAAGAACATAGTACAGTTGTGTAAACTTACCATAAATGTAGATGTTCGAGTGTATTCACTGTTGCAGTCCTGATTTCCCTCCCTCCACCCCCCCCTGTCTTTCTCTATCCTTTCTACCTATCCTCTACATGGCCATTTTTATGGCAGGGGTATTTACCTTTTTCTGGTGGTGTTACACACCATATACTAGCTTCCTGTTTGGGGGGTTCCTGACATCTGGGGCAAGAAAAACTGATGTACTGGCATCAGCTGCCTGTTTTATATCCCTGACGACCTGCCATCATGGAAGAAGCAACAGCATCTGACTCAGAAATCCCAAGACTCTGGTATTCGGGCCAACTGAGGGCTACCTGCAGGCAAATAATCCAAGTGTGATGACTGCAACAGTGAATACACTCGAACATCTACATTTATGGTAAGTGTACACAACTGTACTTTGCACTTAATAGTGGGTTTTGTGGCAGCAAAGTAAGAAGTCATTTACATAAGTAGTTGATTACAGCTTTTTCAGTATGTTTACATTTTGGAATACTGTTTCCTGGAATACTGTTTCCTGAAGCAAAATCTGCTAATCAGTTTGTAAAAAATTATTTTAATTTGCTCATGATTAGGTTAGTTTAGTAGGTGACTTTGTTTAACTGCTGTAATTGATTCAAATTTTAAATCCAAATATAAACATTCTTATCAGTCTTAAGTATTTAAATGCATTTATTTTCTTGTCCAGATTTAGTGGATGCCTAGAAGACCAGACATTAAATTAATCACAATGTTGTATTTTCTTCTTCCCATTCATAAAAGTTCCTGCAGAGTAAATCGGGTTACAACTTACTAATGTCCCAGATCATTTTACTTGTCAGTTCACATTCATTAGTCCTACTTCATACCCTAAACTAAGCAATGAATCCCATTTTTATAATGAAGACTTTAATCCTCATTGATTTAAATCACCTATTTTGTAGGAAAACAATTCAATTCAGTTCAACTGTATTGTCATATGTACTCAGGGTTGCCAGATTTCCGACTGGCCAGGTAGGGACAAAGTAAAGACAAAAAAAAAAGGTCTTTCACTGTAGGTGAAGACTAAAAAAAAAAAAAAAAAAAAAAAAAAACACGTCTTTAATGTGGAACATCAGAGTTGGCCCGGGCCAATCAAAAATAAATAAACACAGAGCTGCTTCTGTTAAATGCGAAACATCGCAATTCCGCATTACACAGAATTAGCTCTGTTTTGCGATGTTTTGATTAGCCCATATACCGGTATACAGGCCAGTCAAAAATCTCTAAACATGGAGCTACTTCTGTTTAATGCGGAACATCGCAGTTCCACATTAAACAGAAGTAGCTCTGTTTTGCGATATTTTGATTGGCCCCTATACCGGTATATGGGCCAGTCAAAAATCGCTAAACACAGAGCTACTTCTGTTTAATGCGGAACATCGCAGTTCTGCATTAAACAGAAGTAGCTCTGTTTTGCAATGTTTTGATTGGCCCATATACCGGCATACGGGCCAATCAAAAATCGCTAAACACTGAGCTTCGTTTAATGTGGAACTTCTGCATTAAACACAAGAAGCTCCATGTTTAGCGATTTTTGATTGGCCCTTATGCTGGTATATGGGCCAATCAAAAAAAAAAAAAAAACAAAGCGGAGGCTGCCCGGGATTTAAACCGGCAGGGCAGGACTCGGGATCAGGCTGCTGATCTCGGGACAGTCCCGCCCAAATAGGGACGTCTGGCAACCCTGTATGTACTAGAAAGAGAGTCACAAAATACAATGAAGTTCTTATTCTACAAATCCTCCAGCAGCATATAAAAATGACAATTAACAAGAAGAAATCTAAGACAACAAATAGACAATAATATAAATAAATAAATATTGATCTCAGTAAATATTTATAACTGTGCAAAAGAGTGCATTTGTGCAAAAAAAGCATGTATCCCTCCAAATGTGAACCGACCTACAATATTGGAATGAGAGTTGGTATGTGAGTTTTATTTAACAGTCTAATAGCTTGAGGTATAAAACTGTCTTTCAGCATGGTTGTTTTGGCTGCAATGCTCTTATAACGCCTCCCTGACAGCAGCAGCATAAACAGTTTGTGTTTTGGGTGGGTAGTGTCCATGATAATGTTTTGGGCCCTCCTAAAAACTCTTTTGGTGTAGATGTCCTCCAGTGCAAGGAGTGTTACTCCATTGATGTTTTGTGCAGTTTTTATTATTCGCTGCAGAGCCTTGTGATCCTGTATTGTACTATTCTCAAACCATACTGTGATAGAATGGGAGAGAATGCTCTCAACTGTACATCTGTAGAAGTTTCTCAGGATGGTGTTGGGCATGGCAAACTTTCTCAGCCTTCTCTAAAAATACAATTGCTGCCAGCTTTTCCGTACCAGGTCTGTGATGTTATGAGTCCAGGTAAGGTACTTAAAGATGTTAATACAGAGGAATTTGAATGTAGCCACTCTTTCTACCTCAGATTCACGAATATATAATGGAAGTGCTGCCCTGTATTCCTCCATGTATCTATGATCATCTGTTTCATTTTGCTGGTATTAAGAGAGAGATTACTGTTCCAACACCACTTCACAAGGTTCTCCACTTCCCATCTATATGCAGAATCATCACCCACAGAGATGAGACCAATGACTGGTTCAGAGAAATTGGGCCATCTTGCATTGTGATGAAGGACTCAAAACAAAATCTTCCTAGTTTCCCTTCATTCACCTTTAAGAACAAGCCTAACATAAAATGGTTATGGGAGAAACCGATTCTTTCCAGACTACGACAAAATGTGGATGTTGCCATCAGTGCACTTATATTAAAACCAGCTATTAAGGTGACATAATGGGAAAAAATTAGGGATATGAACATCTGTGGTAAGTTCAATTGCTGATCAGAGTATGGCAAAATGTATGTCATCCCCTGTCATTTATATTGGTGACTAAAAATGCACTTAACAAATGGATATACCAACACTATTATAGTGTATCCAAAAGGGACGTGAAGAGCGTTTTGACTAGGCATGCTTGTACATGCTCCAATTTCAAGAAGTTCACTTTTCTGGGGATTGAACAGGTGGAAGCAGGTGTCTTTGTTGGTGATTGGGAAAACAGACTTCTACATCATGAGATATATTGGCAGCTGGCTTTAGACAGAGCAAATCCACCTGGATTGAATAACTATATTTCCATTGCTAGTGTACTTAAAAGAAAACCCGACTTAGTTTGAGCAACATTCTACAACTATTATGGTTTTCTGTAGTATTTTGATATTCTAGATGTGTTTTTAGCCATTTTTACTTGGTTTAATGTGTAAGTGTTTTTTGGTGTCTTTGGAAGTGTTTTTCATGTGTGTATACCTTTAAGATCTTTGCTGGGCTTTGTTCAGCCTGTCTGTTGACAGTTCTTGGGGTGTGTGGTTTTGCTTCTCTCAGTTCTTAAATAAAGTGATTAGAGGAGTTTTCATGATTCTGAAGAAGTCTATGTTTGGACGAAAGCGCTTAACTGTGATTTGCAGTGGTTTTACCTAAAAGAATTGTTTCTTTCTACAACCACCTGTGAACTGGAGTGGTTTCTACCATTGTTGGATTCATTTCTTGAGGTCTTTGGCGTAATGGTCAGTTGTTTGCTCTTTTCTTGGATTTCTGTTCCAGTTCCAGGTACTTATCACTTTTTGTGGATTATTCTTACAACAGAACAGGATGAATTGGGACTACCCAAGTTTAAGGGGTATTTCAGAGCAACACAGTTAAGGTTCCTATACATAGCACAAGCAGAAAATTATAATTCAGAGTGGAAAGAGATGATGATGAAATGGGGGTAAGCTTAGCAAGCAAGGAGAGACTGGGATTTTGGATGCAGGCATTTAAGGAGAACAGCAATTATCATATAGAATGTTATATTCATAAAGTAGAAAGTATTCTAAGAACTAGGCCAACATGGGAATGGAGAAAGGAGACTCCACCAATAGGAATGACTGCAATTAGGGATACAGACAATAAGCAAGAGGGGGCTGGAATGTATTGGAGAAAGCTGGCAAAGGAACCAAGGTATTGGGAGCAAATAACTAGAGAGGGAAAGGTAACAGAATGGGTGAACTCCAAGAACTTATTTGGACTGTAGGTTAGTGATTATCAAGGATTGATATCAGAGTATAGGCAGAGAAAAAGAAATGGGGGGGGGGTTCCTAAATGAAAGACCAGCACTGGCAGAGTTTTTAGTAGAATTTAGAAAAGAAGTTGTTGTTAAGAAAGGAATAATTTGTAGAGTGTATAAAATATTGCATGATAACTATAAAAATCAGTCAGATGAGGTTAGGAGGGATTGGGAAGAGAGATTGGATAACCAATTCACAAAGAAACAATGGGGGGATATATATGTATGTCTTCCCAAATATGCAACAAAATCTAGAAGATTTAGGACCTTTGCTTGGAAGTGTTTACATAGGCATTTTTATACACCAAGAAGACTACAAATAATTTTTCCTGAGGTAGACAGCAAATGTTGGAGATGTGATGAGGAAGAAAGAGGTAACTGAGACATATTTTCTGGGAATGTAATGAGTTGGCAGACTTTAAAGATTCCCTGCAGACTGCTCTTTTGAAGATGCTGGTTGAGCACATTGGAGTAACTAGGGAAATTATTTTTCTGAGCTATGACACAGAATCAGAATGGCCCACACACAGTAAGGCCTTGCTGAATCTAATTATGGTGGCTGCCAAAAAAGCAATTGCTAGAAAATGGAAATCAAAATCTAAACCAACTTTACTAGAAGTAGTGAAGATAGTAAAAAGATCAAACAACTGGAACTGGGATCTTTAGAAAAGGGTAGGAGCAAATTGCATCAGAAAAATGGGACACGTACATGCAGCGCAGGAACAAGGTTTAAACGAAGACAGGATTTCACTGAGCTATGTAATGGTGGAGAATGCCTGGCTATATTAAAAGTGATGTATAATGTTTGCTGCTACAGTTGTATAGGCACAGTTTGTAATGTATAATGTTTGCAACTGAGACTGTGTCACTATGGTTTATTTTCATTTATATAAATGTAAACTTGCCAGTGTCATATGTGATAATTTAATAAAAATGTTTCTTGTTTAAAAAAGGATATTATGAGGGATTGCACCCCTCAAGGGTAGGATAATATAGTTAGAGGGGCAATTTTGAAAATAATAAGTATTAACGACACCATGACTAACATTTTTGCAGTTGCGCTTTATGTATTTCATTGTTTTATAATATTTTATTTATTTATTTGTTTATTTAATTTAACATTTGTTGACTGGGAAAGTCTGAGTAGGACAGAGCTTATTTTCAGCGAAGGCCCAGGGAGAAACAC
The DNA here is from genome assembly GCF_019279795.1 of Protopterus annectens. Taxonomy (NCBI): domain Eukaryota; kingdom Metazoa; phylum Chordata; order Ceratodontiformes; family Protopteridae; genus Protopterus; species Protopterus annectens. The sequence goes on from NC_056747.1 coordinate 1,237,360,809, forward strand.
TCCAGATGCATGTCTTTGGAATGTGGGAAGAAACCTGAGTACCTGAAGGAAACCCATGCAAATGTAGGCAGAACATGAAGACTCCACACAGAAGGTACCCCAGCCGGGAATCAAACTGGAGAACCTCTTGCTGTGAGGTGACAATGTTAACCACTGCACCACTGCGTTGCCCTATTTATTGTGGTAAGAAATGTCAGTGCCAGTGGCACAACAGGTAATATACTCATGTGTGGTGCTGCACTCCAGATTGTGCCTTCCTTTGGATGACAGGTTAAACCAAGGCCATGTCTGGCTGAGTTGGTGGTAGCTCAGGTGGCACATAAAAAGAGTAAGGGGTCCTTTATTTATATAAAAAAAATCTTATTTACAAAGTATTTACATATTTGCCAATATTTTCAAGTGTACAAATACATAGATATACAAATCTGTTTACACACTCATACTAAATTTTCATCCCTGTTACACCCCCACTCGTTTTGCCATAACCACCATCTGATTTTACTTAATATTGTTTCTAAAATCAATTTACCTTTAAACATAATTTCCTTTATTCCTTCCTTCATTCCATATAACATGTGTGAAGAATGGTAGAGATGGGTGAAGGCTGCCAGCCTAGCCAGATAGAATTGTGTAGATAATTTTATCATTTGTAAATGTGAAATGTTGAATTTAAAACAATGTGGCAACATTGCCATCTGCTGTAAAGAAAGCTAAGTCAAGCATTTCTTGTTGGTACTTTGAAATTAAAATTATTTCATCACTGCCTTTGATGTTTTACAAGTCGTCTCCAGTCCGGCTAGATGAAGGCTTCCTGCCTATTGTTTTAAGACTAAAATGAATGACCAGAATTTACATGTGAAATGTCCTTATTGCTCTAAGTGTAAAAGAATGTAAATGCAGTTTCTGTGTGGCTTGGAGCCAGGAAGGTGCAAAAGATGATGTAATATTTAGCAGAACTGCAGTTTCAATTTAAACAGTGAGAACCAGATATTATTAAGCATTTTGATCTTGGACATTCAACTCATTAGCACTGCCTTATGCTCTGTATGTAACTAGGATTTTAGCACTGTGTTTTCTCTTAGGAATAGTTAGGAATTAGAAGGTTTAGACTAAGTGTTTTTCTGTATTCATATCAGACCTTTCCTTTTCCTACTGTATTGTTTTAAGTATTTCTCTCTGATCTCTGAACTCTTGAATAGCACTGTAGTGTAGTAATATTGTCTTGTGTTTTTAGTATTTATTATTAAATATTGTTAAACCCTTTTCAACTGTGGCTGGTTTATGTAGAGATAATTTAAGCTCTAGAGTACATTGCATGCTTATAAGTGATCCTATACTAAGCCCTTCCAGTAAGCCTTGATTGCTTAAGTTACACTACTATTGGATAATAATATTGCACAGTAATAATTGGACACAATTTTAAGGGCCTTTTAGTAGCCGATAAATATTAGCTGGTGGTGGCAGTAATTATTACCATATAGTCTGGGTATAGGGGCACAGCTGGAGAATCTGTGTCAGCCTTTCCCAGGAGTGTCTGTGAAGTTGTATAAATATTTATCTCAAGGTGTGTGTGTGTGTGTGTGTGTGTGTGTGTGTGTGTGTGTGTGTGTGTGTGTGTGTGTGTGTGAGTCAGCTGCTTGGGTTGGACAGAGATGGTACTGGAGGTTAGCTTGCCAGCTTGTCTGAGATCTGGAGCCTATAGCTGTGCCAGTGGGGAGTCTTATTGGGGACCTGGAGAGCAAGGGAGCAACCAGCCCCAGACTCACTGTGATCTCTGTGTGCTCTTAAGGGGAATTGCACTTTGCTGTGTGTATTTGTTATCCTTTCCTCTCATATGAGACGCCCTCTCTGGTGTTAGTGGTGAGGATTGAGGCGCCTTGATTGCTGGGCCAGGGCATGGGCATCACTACCTGTATAACATAAAAATAATTTTTTTATCTATTCTTTTCACACTCTTTACTTCTATTCTTATATTATCCATATTTAATCATATCCAAGTTTCTGTATTATTGTTAGCAAACGCATATGACAGTGTGCTTAGAGAGGAGTTGTGGTGTTGTATGAGGAAGTCAGGAGTAGCAGAAAAGTATGTAAGAGTGGTGCCGGATATGTACAAGGGAAGTGTGACAGTGGTGAGGGCTGCGGTAGGAGTGATGGATGCATTCAAGGTGGAGATGGGATTACATCAATGATCAGCTCTGAGCCCTTTCTTATTTGCAGTGGTGATGGACAGGTTGACAGACAAGAATCCCCGTGGACTATATTTGTGGATGACATTGTAATTTGTATTGAGAGTAGGGAACAGGTAGAGGAGACCCTGGAGAGGTGGAGATATGCTGTAGAAAGGAGAGGAATGAAGGTCAGAAGGACTAAGACAGAATATATGTGTGTAAATGAGAGGGAGGACAGAGGAATGTTGAGGATGCAGGGAGTAGAGTATGCAAAGGTGGATGAGTTTAAATACTTGGGATCAACAGTTCAGAGTAATGGTGAGTGTGGAAGAGAGGTGAAGAAGAGAGTGCAGGCAGGATGGAGTGGGTGGAGAAGAGTGTAAGAAGTGATTTGTGACAGATGGGTATCAGTAAGGCTGAAAGGGAAGGTCTACAAGATGGTAGTGAGACCAGCTATGTTATTTGGGTTTGAGGTGGGGACAGTGAAGAAATGACAGGACTCAAAGCTGGAGATAGCAGAGTTAAAGATATTAAGATTTGCATTGGGTGTGATGAAGATGGACAGAATTAGAAATGAGTATATTAGATGGTCTGCTCAGGTTGAACAATTTGGAGACAAAGCCAGAGAGGTGAGATTGCATTGGTTTGGACATGTGCTGAAGAGGGATGCTGGGTATATTGGGAGAAGGATGCTGTGGATGGAGCTGCCAGGTAAGAGGAAAAGAGGAAGGCCTAAGATAAGGTTTATGGATGTGGTGAGAGAGGGCATGCAGATGGTTGGTGTGATGGAGCAAGATGCAGAAGACTAACATGCTCCACTGTGGCAACCCCTAATGGGAGCAGCTGAAAGAAAAATGAGAATAATCATATCCATGTTTATTTTTTCCACATTTTTATATCTTCAAAAATCTTCTTTACATAGCTTTCCACATAACATTTTTACTATTTTACATTTCAGAAACACATATGCAATAGTTTCTTGTGCTTGACAATGTAAACATATTCTTTTATTTTTTTTCTTACATGGTATATTTCCTTTTATTGATAATTTATCTATTACCAGTCTCCCAAAAACAATTTTGACATTCTACTTTCTGATTACACCATTTGCTTCTTATTTTTATAGTTTTAATTTTTTCATCCGTTAGATTTAATTGTGGTTTTACTTAGTAATGTTTTATCATTACATTCTTATACCACACTTTTCTATCTTTTTCTGTATCGTCAATTTTTATTTTACACAAAAATATTTTTTCTTGGTAGTATTTTATTTCCTCACTTATACACTCTTTTTCTCTTTTATCCATTGTTCCATGCCCCATAATGTATCATACTTAGGTTTCTACAATTTTACTACCAGTCTCTCATCTTTTTCATTTATCCACTTCAAAATTAATAAAACAGCGTATACTGCAAGGTTAATTAACCCTAAAACTTCACCTTCTTTTTTACATGCAAAACTCCTCTTTTTAGTGAGTTTAATTTAGAACCCCCCCTGAATTTGTCAAGTAAGCCTGTTTTTCTGAATGATAATTTATATTTTGCTAGAAAAGACAGGTTTGTTTTATTTCTTCTATTTTCTCCATTGAATTCTACTTACATCTTTATTCCAAAAATGTATATATATGACAGATGTGTCATTCATTATAAAATATATACCCCCAATCTTTACTACATCACCTAAACCTTTACCTTTCTCTTTATTTAAAGCCACCTGTATCATCTCTAAGTACTCACTTGTGCAAATTATTACTTCTTTTACTCAACTGTTTTTTTTTTTTTTTGCAATTATTATAATGTCATCTGCATATGTTAATACAACTGAAATCCTTAACCCTTCAGGTGTTATATACCCCACCTCTTTCATTTTTTTTAATTTATTGCACATAGTATCATATTTATCTGCTCTTGTAAATACTCCTACTCAGGACCTACATCTGCTGCTATTATATTTGGAATTTTTGAAACTTATACATAAATTTTTTGACATTGTTTATTTCTCATTTATGTAATTTCTCTTGTCAATAGTATTATTGATATTGAAGTCTTATTGAAATATTGAGATTTTTATCTTTGTATTAATTAGTGCTTTTTTTCTATTTGGATTGTCTTGTATATGTAATTGGAGCTTTTCTCCTCGGGTCTCCACTTAAAATGGGCCTTTGGCTTAGTTGGACCAACCCGATTAACAAATCACAATAAATAAATAAATTATAACTAATGCAAAGAGTATATAACTTGATGGACATCCATGTCTTACACTATTCTTCATATGTACCTCTTGGGTTAACTAACCATATACAAGTGTTTTTACTTTACTTTATTATTACTGTATGCTAATATAACATAATTTCCTAATTTTCTCACTTATAGTCTTTCATTATTATCTACAAGAGTTCTTGTCCAATTATGTTAAGATCTCCTAATCATGATTTTTGCTTCTTTTTCTATTCATAATATCATCTACAATTTCTCTGTCATTAATGATTCTTGACCACCCTATCTCTTTATACTGTATATACTGTCTTCCATAATATTTTCCATTTTAGTTTCAAATCTCCAGTATTTTTCAATATTGTCTGTCCACATCTTTTAACTGTCTTCTATCTTCCTTCTTCCATATGACTTTTAAGTATTCTGCTGCATAATTCTTTATTCATGAAACCTTTATTTAACCATCCAGTCAAAATCTTTAAAAATATGTATATTTTTTGCCAATCTTTACATTTTTATAGATTTCTTACTCTATTCTATCAGGTCCTGCAACTGAATCTATATTTACTTGTCCTAATACGTTACCTAGTTCATTTAAAGAAATCTTCTTTTCCAACTCTTTATTCTCTTTTTCTGCTAACTTTTTTGCTTTTCATGTTTTTTATTTTTTCTTTAAACATTTCTTATATATATATTGTACTACACTATCCATAATCTTTTCTTGCATTCTTTCAGTTTCTCCTTTTACAATTTTTATTTCTCTCATTACACTGCCATCTTCCTTTGATAATCTGCTTAAGTAAATCAATACTTCTTCTTTTCTTGTAAAAATATCTTTGCTTATATAACAATTCTTGTAATTTTTCTTGATTTCTTTCATATAATTCTTTTTCTTTGTCAAAGTACTTTCTATCATTACATTCTAAATATTTCAGTGCATCATTATATGTTCTTTTATAGTTTTATTTCTCTACTTTTCCTGCATCATATTGCCACTGTAGAAAAACATTTTTATATTTTTCCTTAAATATCATCCACCATTCAAACCAATTTTTATAAAGTTTTCACAGTAATATGTTTTTTCCATAACCGTATTACTAATCTCTTTCCTTCTTCATTTTATGCTTTCTCATTTATCCTGTTTATTCATTTGCATATTTTATATGTTACTTGTTTTCCTTTATCTTTAGCCATATCGCAGGATGATCAGAAAATTGTTTTAACTACCACCCCTTCTCCTATAACAAAATCTTCTGATACTATAAAATGATCTATTTAATTTCTATACATGCCCCTTTTGTAAGTCCATAAATTTTTATCCCAAAGTTTTAACTTACCACATCTTATAACTTCCATTGTATATATATATATATATATATATATATATATATATATATATATATATATATATATATATAATTTCCTTTCATTTTATGCTTGCCTCCTTAATCATGATTAAAGTCTTCTGTTATTATCTAACATCTGATGAAACAAGATTTCCCTTTATTTACAATTAGTATAAGCATGTAATGTTATAATTCTGTATTCTTGTTCTTTCCATTTTAAATCTACAGTGGTTAATCTTCCCATTTTTGCTAAAGTTACATCTTAATATCTTTACTGTATTTCTAAAGAATATAGCTATTGCAGAACATCTCTTATTTCCCAAATTCCAGATTATCTTCCCTCCCCCATAGTTTCTCTGTTTGTAATCTTTCTTCATTTGTTAAAAGTCTTGCGTCTTCTAATATAATTACATCTAAATCACATGTATTACACCACTCCAAAAATTTCTATTCTGCTTACAGTATTCTTAATACTATTCACATTTACAGAAAGCACCCTAAAATTTTCATTTTCCTTAGGTTTGTGGTTTCATAGGTTCATAGTTAATTACTAGGCTAGTTTTCTTAATAGGCCATGCTACGTCTAATCAGTTTCCTTCCCAAAGGCGAGAATCAAACACTGTATCTTGTCTGTATGAGTCAAACACCTTGACCATTATACCAGGCCCAAACCTTTAGCTTAATATATTCTTTTTCATCCATTTCCTTTCTTTTTTTCTTTTGCACTTATTAATTTTTCTTGTTGTGTCCTTTACCCTTTTACCAATAAAATTCTTTTTTTTTTCCATTTACTACCTCCCAGTTTATGTCATTTCTTCACATTGAACCTTCTTCTGTGTTCTCTTTATTATTTTTTCTCATCTATATTTTCTTCTATTTCTACTACTTGTAAAATTTCTTCTTTGTTCATTTTCTTGTCTTTCTTTTTCCTTATACTTGTTTTCATTTTTGCAGTCCATCCATAAATCTCCAATGTTGTTACATTTATAACATTTCAATTCATAATTTTTGCATCATGTCCCTTTTCCCCACAAATTTAACATTTTCTTTTGTCACAGTTACTCATAAAATGCCCTTCTTTTCTGTTTGTCCCCAGTATTTTGCAACATCCTTATTCCTCTTCACATTTATCATGCTTGGTATATTTATATTTTTTCTATCTCAAATTTTAGCACACTATTACACAGCCACCAATCCACAAACACCTCTTGTCATAAACTTTAGCAATGTCCAGTACTTCTTTACATAAAGCTTTGAATTGTACTTTCAAAGTTTCTCTTTCTACCTCTCTTCGAAATTGTACTTGAATATTCTTTTTTATTTCCCTGTTACTTTTATCACATAAAGATTCCATGGGTTACAGTCTTTCTTTTTTTTCATATTCTGCAAGAAAAATTTCCATTGTAAAACAGTCTCAAATATAATGTCACAGAGTGTCTGTTTGTTAATAAGAACAAAACCCTCTTACCTGTTGTGCTTTTGTACCCAAAGGACCTATTAAATTGTCCCACACTTCATACCTGTCCATTTCTTTGTCTTCTATACTTTGAATCCTTACCACATACAGAAGATATAAAAAGTGTACACACCCCTGTTAAAATGCCAGGTTTTTGTGATTTAAAAAAAAATTTAGACCACAATAAATAATTTCAAAACTTTTCCCACGTTTAATGTGACCTATAACCTGTGCAATTCAATTGAAAAACAAACAAATCTATTAGGGGAAAAATATATAAAAAAAAGGTCAGATTAAAGGTGGGAAAAGTTCTGAAAAGATTTATGGTGGTCTCATTTTTTTTTATATCACAACAACCTGGCATTTTAACAGGGGTGTGCACACTTTTTATATCCACTGTACTTCTGTTTTTCATTTCCTTCTGCCTTCTTTTCTGTTACTCCACTTTTGCCTTCTGTTACGTTCTCTGCGTATGTCTTCTTTTCCATTTCATCACTATTCTTCAGGATTGTCTCTGCATCCTCCTTTTGTATTTTCTCATATTGTCTCCCCAGGAAGCACCCCCTTCATTTACTGGCTCACTCTGCACCTCCATCTCTTTAAATAAGTCATCCTGCAACTCTCCTAGTTGTAATTATACAGCTAATATTTGCTGACTCTTCTCCATCAAGCAGGTTTCTTTGAAACATTTCCTCAGAATCCTGCACACATTCTCCATTCTTGATATTTGCTTTCTCCTTCATTTCTTTCATCACTCCATCATCTCCTTCTCTCTCCATTTACCTCTCAGTTTCTCCCGGCCACCTTGGTGCCTGGAATGGAAACAGGAAGTGCTCCTCCAAAGTGATGAGTAGGGGAAATTCTGTGTTGCCTTTGCCAAAGTTCTAAGTTGTAGTATAAATACCACCTCAGGTGGCCCCTGACTGCTAACCTAGCAGGACTAACCTGGTCAACAAAAAGGATAAATAAAGAATACATAAATTGACTGATCCCAGACTGAGTCAGTCAGCTACAGCCCAGGTGCTGCAACATAAATAACAGAAAAGATATATGTTTATAGGCAGAGAAGTAAACATAAGAAAGTTAAACAGTATGTATAAGAGATGTGATAGGAGTATTCCTGAGGATGTGGTTTATTTGGAATTCAGCAGAACATTCGACTAAGCCCCAGCCCACATGCTTCTTGAAAGAAATTAGGTTGAGTAGATAGTAAACTGTACAAAAGCGTGAAGAGTTTAGAAAGCAGGATTATTCACAAAGGGTGGTAGTTAGAGAGGGATACAGTGATACCACAGGGATTAGTTCTGTCACTTTTTAATATTTATCTCTGATGTCACCCAGGCTTTGAACAACTATATCCATGGCTTTGTTGAAGACACCAAATATGTGTGTGTGTGTGTGTGGGGGGGGGTTACATCTGGAAAGGATGTGAAGAAATTGAAATCATTGTCTAAGAAGTGGCAGCTTCACTTTAACATTTCAAGTATGTCGTGCAGTACTTGTGGAGTGACAGTGCAGGGGTATGTTGTACACTGGGGAGGGACAGGGATAGAACAGGGAATATATTTAGGGTGATCATTACAGACATGCTCCATTGTGTTTTTTGTGAGGTAGTGCAGCAAAGGAATATCAGGGAGGCAGTTAATAGACAGGAAATTACCCATTAGGCAATGCAAACTCTATAAATGGAATAATATCTGCAGTTCTGTAAACCTTACAGAGATGAAGATGTTGGTGCATTCGAAACTGTAGAAAAAGGCAGCAAAGCTGGTGAGTGGAATGGATGGAGTGATTTGTGAGGAACAGATGAGGATCTTTTCCTCTTTTTATTAGACAAGATGAGAGACAAGGGGGATATGGCATGGATTTTTAAGGCACTGAAATGGAGTAGTGATGGAATGGCACTTTGTGAGAATATCTACAAGGCAGGGTCATGACTACTAGATCAGTCATAATTGTGGGGTGTATTTCTTCACCGAGAGAGTGGTATACAAGGGAAACAGCATTCTGAATGGGTAACAGTATTAAAGCAACTGTGGGCTTTAAAGACTTTGGGACATCTGGAGTGCTAGGATGGAAGGTGAGGGGTAGCTGCCTTAAACAAGCTACATCACTGAGGCTGCTCAAGCAGAGTTCCTTTATCAGTTTGTTGATGTCATATTAATAGTATTCATAGGTTCATAGGTTCATACTAGGCTATCTGCCCAAGGGCATTTATAAGCCTAGCCCATAGTTATTTGGCTTTCGCCACCCCTTTAGTTTGAATAAAACTATGCCTATTATTTTGCTGTGCCTCTGTCAAGCAGTGACACTGAAGTAATCCATCCATTGGTCAAGATTCCTCTTGAACAAGGCCAGAGTCTCTGGGTGATGAATCTGTCCCTCCAGTTTAAGTCTCCCACCCTTGTGGTTCTGAGGGATCTAGATTTTTGAGGTGAAGCATATTCATCAAATCTGGGTTTGACATGGCCTTATATGTCAGGCACAGGTCACCTCTGATATGAGACTGAATAGAGCTGGAGTTCTTTCAGTCGGGCAGCATAAGACATATTTTTGAGACCCTTTATCCTTTTGGTGAGGAACTTTTGGGGCCTTTCCAGCTGCTGCAGGTGTCGGGTCAGATACATTCCGAATGGGGCATTGTACTCAATCATAGGTCTAATGAGTGATGAGTACAGGTTGATCTAGATGTGAATCCCTTCATGATCAGGTGGGCAATGTAGAAGGTTTTCCTAACTACTTTAGCAACATGAGTGTCAAAAAGGCTACTGTCAACCTAGGTCCCCAGATCCCTGATGACTTCTTCTGTGCTCAGTGGATTGCCACCTATATGGTAGCTAGGGGTAACCTTGTTTTTATGACTATGCATTTCTTGGCATTTAACTTTAGGCCATGGCTCTGGCACCAGTTATCTGTTTCTGTGAGGCCCTTCTGAAGGATATCTGTGTCAGATGTGTTTTCGACTATGGCGCCCAGTTTGCAATCATCTGCAAACTTTGTCAGCCATAACCCTCTGTGGGACACCACTTGTGACAGGCTTTGAGTCTGACATGGCTCCAGCAACTCTGACCCTGTGGGTTCTGTCACTTAGCCAGTTTGCAACCCATCTTGTGATGTATGGGTTTACATTCAAGCTGATGAGTTTTTCGATGATACCTGATTGGGATATTGAGGTCAAGGTAGGCTGTATGGACTGCCTTTCCTCATCAATGGCCTTGGTGACTGCCTCGAAAAAGTCAACCAAGTTTAAAAGGCATGATCTGCCTTTGACAAAGCCAAACTGGGTTGGATCCAAAGTCTGCAAGTTCCCTATGTCTTTATTTATGAGTTCCATTATGATCCTCTCCATGGCTTTGCAGATAAGGGACCACAGCGTCGCCGCGCCGCCACCCTTGGTGCGTATCCTGAGGTGAGGCTAAGATTAAACAGCTGTCCTAACGTCCCATGGATGCTGTGTTTTTGGAGATGTTTGGGGCACAATCCTCTGGGTATAGATATTCTCTCTTTGGGGGGGGGGAGGAGAAAAGTTTGCACTGAACCAGTCAGCCAGTATGTTGGCAATGTGTGTAGGTTCAGTAATCTTCACATCATTTTGAACTAATTCTGAGCATATCTGGGAGTTTCCTCCTAGGTTTCTAACATAGCTAAAGAAGGCCTTATGATTGTCTTTTGAGTCCGTAGTAGCCTTTTTTGTTGTAGAGCTGTTTATGGCTGGGGGTCACCAGACTGGGACGCTTGCTTTGGTACAAAGAGTCTTAGTTTTGTTTGGGATTGCCTGATCCATGCAGTCCTGTAGGTGCTGGTAGAAGGCATTATTCATTTCAGAAGTTAGAAGACAAGTGTTACAGTGTTGAATGAAAATGTTCTTACAGAGAAGTTGCTGCAGTTTAGGCGTATTGTATTTTAATATTTGAACAAATAGATTGATATATAAACTACAGATTGCGATCATTATATTTAGCAATGCAGCAGTTCACTTTTGCTGCTAGGTTGCATGCTCTGGGAAATGTGTTTTTTTTAATCAGTGCTAGCCTAAAAATATAAGACATATATGGAATCTTGTTTCGGTTATTTGGAGCTCATGGAAGTGTTAATACATGTTGCAAGTTGTATTTTTCCAAATTGTGTTAAATTAATTCACATGCCAGTTTTAGATTTTAGTCTTATTTTTATATTGTAGCACCCTCACTATTTTATGGTTCATCTCTCTCTTCAAACCCCTGTCCCAGTATCTCTAAGTAGGCTGCTGACTATTGCAGTGCCCGTCCAGCTGCCAGCATCAGTGGCCTTTTGTTTCTCATTTGCAGCCCTCTCTGATCATGTAGCCCAGGCCGGTATGACCCTGACCTTGAGTAGCATCTTACCCTCACCAAGAATGATGCCACAGTATAAAGACAAAATGATCAATTTTAACAATTGGCTAAAGTATCGGTGTCATTCAAAGGGGATCCAGTGTCTGTCAGCCTGGGATGACATGCTCGACAAGCCACGTTGCTTCGCTAGGGACGGCTTGCACCTGTCACCCCTAGGCTTTTGAATACTGGCTAAGGCTCTTGCCACCCCCATAGTGCCTTTTTTAGGCAAGGCTCAAAAGACAAACCCACCTCCATAGACAACACAAGGAAAAAGAAACTAAGGGTAATGCTGCTCAATGCCAGAAGTCTAAACCTCAAGATGCACACACTCGAGGCTCTCCTCAGTATGGAGAATATCGATATCTGTGCAGTAACAGAAACCTGGTTCAAGGCTCCCGAGAGCACCCCAGCACTACCAGGTTATACCTCATACCATGCTTTTTGGCCCCAAAACTCGGATCGAACCACAAAAGGAGGGGGAGTATCCATATTCATCAAAGATACCCACACTTCCAGGTTAGTGACACTGCACGAAGCATCGGAGACCATCCATGTGCAACTAACAGTGGGCAAAACTGCCTTTCAGTTTGTTGCCTGCTACAGACCACCCTCCCAAACTCAGGAACCCCACTTGGCTTTCCTGAGAACACTGGAGAATATGAAGGTCTCTCCAAACACCATTATATTGGGTGACTTCAACTACCCAAACATAGACTGGGAGCAGTACTCAAGCCCCTACACCCTCTCCCAATGGTTCCTAGAATTTATAAACTCAAATGCTATGGAACAACTGGTCACCACTCCCACAAGAGGGGAAAACATATTGGACCTGATCGTCACCAACATAGGGACTCTATGTTCCATACCAGAGGTGTACCCCTCATTGGTAAGATCTGACTATAAATTAATCTCACTGGACATCCATATCCCGTCCCCACCCTCAGCCAAGGATACCACGGTGAAGAACTTCTCAAAAGCAAACTTCACACTTCTGAAAACCGAGGTGGAATCCTACAAAGCCCCCGGGCCAGTGGAAAATACGGCCCAAACTGCAGAATCCTTTACAAACGCATTCTATGGACACCTACAGGAATGCATGGATCGTGCTATCCCAAATAAAACCAAGACTCACTCCTCCAAAGGCAGGAGACCTGTCTGGTGGACCCCAGCCATAAATAAGCCATACAACAGAAGGAGGAAGCTACTACATGATAGAGCAAAATCCCAAAAAGGGAAGGCATCTCTGATCAGTACTAGCAAGAAACTACGATCCCTCATAAAATCATCTAAGGCCAGCTTCGAAAGAAAAATTGCACAAGATGCTAAAGATAATCACAAGGCCTTCTTTAGTTATGTCAGGAACCTGGGTGGCAACTCCCAGATATACTCTGAGTTAGTGCAAAATGACAAAAAATACACTGAACCCACAGACATTGCCAACATCCTGGCAGACAGGTTCAGTGCAAACTTCTCCCCCCCTTCCACCCCCAAAAGAGCAAATGTCTATCCTAACAGAGTGTAGCCTCCCTGACGTCACAGATACACAGGTGAGAGCTGCCCTCTCCAAAGCATAAAACACAGCATCAGTGGGACCGGACGGTGTCCCGGGCTGCATCTTACACAAGCTCCAAGAAGAACTGAACCCTCACATAAAGTCACTGTTCAATCTCAGCCTTACTATAGGATATGTACCCAAGGAATGGCGTACAGCAACAGTGGTCCCACTCCATAAAGGTGGTGCCACAACGGACCCCGGAAACTATCGCCCTATAAGCCTGACTAGCCTGGTCTGCAAAGCTATGGAGCGTATCATCATGGAACTCATAAACAAAGACATTGGGAACCTCCAAACACTGGATCCCACCCAATTCAGCTTTGTTAAGGGCAGATCTTGCCTCTTGAACCTGGTCGACTTCTTTGAAACAGTCACCAAGGCCATAGATGAAGGGAAGGTAGTCCACACAGCCTACCTGGACCTCGCAAAAGCCTTTGACACAATACCCCACTCGGGCATCATAAATAAGCTCACCAGCTTAAATATCAACCCCTATGTCACAAGATGGGTTGCAAATTGGCTCAGGGATAAAACCCACATGGTCAGAATTGCAGGTGCCATGTCAGACTCTAAATCAGTTACAAGTGGCGTCCCACAAGGTTCAGTCCTGGGACCTCTCTTTCTCTGTATATATTTCTCTGAGGTACAGGCTAGCACGGAAGGACTATGGCTGACCAAGTTCGCAGATGACCGCAAACTGGGTGCCATAATCGACTCGCCGACTGACACAAGCATCCTCCAAACGGGTCTCACAGAGACAGATAACTGGTGCCAGAGCCATGGCCTAAAGCTAAATGCCAAAAAGTGCATAGTCATCCCCTTTGGGAAAAACAAAGTGCCCACAAATTACCACATAGGAGGTAATCCATTAAGTATGGAAGAAGTAATTAGGGATTTGGGGACCCAAGTAGATAGAAATCTCTCCTTTGACAATCACGTTGCCAAAGTGGTTAGAAAGACCTTCTATATAGCCCACCTTATCACGAAAGGTTTCACATCTAGATCGAGAGGTCATTGTGCCCCTCTACTCATCACTCATCAGGCCCATAATTGAATACAATGCCCCATTTGGGATGTACCTTACCCAACACCTGCAGCAACTGGAAAGACCCCAAAAGTACCTCACCAAGAGGATCAAGGGACTGAAACAGATGCCCTATACAGTTAGGCTAAAGAAACTCCAGCTCTACTTGGTTGCTTACTGCCTATTCAGAGGCGATCTGTGCCTGATGTATAAAGGCATGTCCAACCCAGAATTAATGGATATGCTCCACCTCAGGAAATCCAAATCCCTTAGAGCTACATGCTCCAGGGACTTAAACCTCAGCACAGAAATAAACAGGACATGCTGGAGGGACAGATTCATATCCCAGAGGCTCCCCTCACTCTGGAACAAAATCCCAGTCCATGTTAGGCAGAGCCCTCAATGACCTTCTTCAAGAGAAATCTTGATGAGTGGATGGGAGATCGTAGGTTTACCCCTGGGATCTCTTTTGTGTCTCTACTAGACAGAGGCACAGTAAACTAACCTTAAAAGGGGCTATCTTCTGTGACCTACAATACAGAGGAACAGTCAACTAATCTAAAAGGGTGGCGAAAGCCAAGCACACTCTGGCTAGGCTTATAAATGCCCTAGGGCAGATAGCCTAGTACCAACCTATGAACCTATGAACCTATTTATAGTAGCGGTTATCCACATTCTACCTTCAGCTACGAAATGTGTCCAGGTAGGTATGTTAATTGTCAGCATGGCCGCACTAGGATCAGTGGTTTTAATTTTGGTCAGCTAGGGAAGCTGTCTTTTTTCTTTTTAAAAGCAGGATGTGCCACAAGCAGTATCTGTTGCCCTTCCAGATCGGGTAGTTCTAGCAGTCTTGTGTTAAACTCCATCACCCAGTTTTTTTTTTTAATAAATTTGCATCATATCACCTTGCATGTTCCGAATCAAACAGGGTCTTCGGCCCCTTTTCTACCAGGAGCAGGAGTGGTACAACTCCAGTGGATGTTTATATTAGTTGAGGGAGTGGAAAACAAATCCCACAATGATGGGTTGGGTCCACCAAAAACTCTGGGGTGTGCTACTTTTGCAAGGAGCAAATTCAACAAGCTTCACACTTGAAAGTTTTCCTCCAGTTAAAAGGACATAATGATTATTTTCTTTGTACCTATTTCTTCAAAGACACGAGTATGTTCCTAAATCCCCTTAATAATATTGCAAGTGAACCTGAATGTGGTGTACTTTGAGACTGATAGATTACTGATGACTTGAAATTTAGAAAGTAGCCTGTATTATTAATTGGAGGTTAGACGTTACCATTTCCAGCACACTGAAGTTGTGGTTATGTTTTGCAGTTTTTATATAGTTTCCATATTTTATAAAGGGAATAACATACTTAGTCATTTTTATCCTGTTAAAGTCATTTTTACTTTAATAAGGCATGAAACAGGGAAAATCCATTTTCCTTTTACAGCTAACCTCATATATTACTGTGACTTTTAAAGTAAAATAACATTCTTAATTTTTGCCTGTTTCATTTTTTGATTTCAAGGAAATTAAAATCACTGTTTCACTTCTAATCTGTAAAATAAACAGGATATACATCTGCAAAATCTGTTGCAGTTCATCTGCAGTCAGGGGCACGTCTGAATCTGCTTTACTTTAGATTAAAATATGAGGTAAAAATGAAACTGTTTTTAACACAGTTATTTTAATCTTAAATTGCTACAAGTCAGTAACCCCCTGTGTGACTTCCTCAGTGAATTAAAAATAGCACTTAACACTTCTATTAATAATCTGTAAGAAGAAGAAGTACTAAGGCACATTCATAGCCTATCAATAAACATAATATTCCCAGAAGCATTTATTGCTTTCCATGCTGGTCATGTGTTTAACAAGTACATGCAACTCTTTCTAAGTTCTGGATCTGATCTGGTGTTGTTTTGTACTGCTGATATATTTTAGGAACCTTGGATAACTGCACTGATTACCAGTAAGGGCACTTGTACCCCTTGCAGCTGTGTGAAATGAAGGGATCCACTTACAGAAGCCACGTTCCCATCACCCATTCCCAAAATGTGTTGTGTAAAATATTGTATAATTGAAGGTGGTGAGCATAATTGTGGTTTAACTGTTCTTAAGAGTTAGCCGGAGCTGGTTGGGAATTCGATCTCATTTCTTCTAAGCAGCGTGATGGTGTCCACAGGAAACTTCCAGATAGAGTGGAAGGTAATACCAAGTGCGCAGTTTCTTTTAATGTCACATCTACCGCTAAGGTAGTGTGAACATGCGGGAAGATCTTTCTTTACTGCAAACCATCTTTTTTGTCAACTTTTCTCTTGCACATGGCACTCAGCAGTGATTACACGTGGTTAAGATGTCTATAAAAGTTAACAACATTTAAGAAATACATAAAGAACTGTCTCACAGCAATAATTTCACAGAAACCAGAAAAGTTGTAAGGCTCACCATAGGGTAGTAAATTTTGTAAACTGTTCTGAAGAGCATTTTCATACCTGTTTTGTACAGTAAGCTGTGAAATAACATTTCTCAACTTGACATGAAGGAACATGTAACAAATACATACTAAATGACACGTTCAGGGAAGCGCCAATTTCCTGGTTGACTATGGGTTTTGAAGATGGTAGTATATCGTAAAAGGATGGCATTTTTTGTTGTAACTGAATGTTGAAAGAAACAGCATTAGGGCAGACAGGGTGCTAAAAGCTGCACACAGCAAAAACTCGCATTTGCTAAAGTAACTGTTAAAAAATCAGCACTAGCTACATACAAAATATCATTATTATGAACTATAGTTCTTCATTTCTGAGCATTTCCAAGAAATAAAT
Source organism: Protopterus annectens (assembly GCF_019279795.1). Taxonomy (NCBI): domain Eukaryota; kingdom Metazoa; phylum Chordata; order Ceratodontiformes; family Protopteridae; genus Protopterus; species Protopterus annectens. The sequence goes on from NC_056747.1 coordinate 1,237,377,752, forward strand.
ACAGAAGACTGCCCCTGACTCTAATTTTGTGTTGACTGTTTTTCTCCTATGGACATAAACACATTCAAGCCCATGTATGCATCATATACATGCATACCTCAAACTTTTACCACAATAATCAGAGACAAAGACAAAAATATCTGAGAGAGAAAAAACAGAAAATAGAGACATCTTTTAAAAATTGCTTTTATAAAAGTTAGAAAGTTGCTAGAATAAGACGTTTTGCATTAGTGTGCCCTTTAGGATAAGTTGGGTTCATACATAATTGTTTAATATGATCCTTAAGGCACAGTTAACCTTTCTAGTCTGTCAGTGAAGCAACTGTATCAAAATTTCTTATTGCCATGTATCCCATGTTTATTCTGTTGTTATAGAAATGCTCCAACAATAAAATGAAAAAAGTGTTTTTCATTATATCTTGATTGTCTGTGCTCTACAAATGCCTCTGTCATTCTTAAGTGACGAGTATTATTTTGTAATTTGGTACATCCCAAAATGTTAAGATACAGAATACCATACTGATAGCATTTTAAACCCACGTTTCTCAGCAAAGTACATTTTGTGTCCCCTTTATGTGACATGGTAAGAACAGTATTGTCTTGTCTCATTTTACATACAGTAGCAGTGCTCTGACTTTCTGCTTTCTGTTGTTGTGCCCAGAGAATACTGTTCAGTGTTTCCCTTTGGATTGTATTAGTAGCAAATTCATAGAAGACATTTTGCATCGGATTTTAAGGTTCTGCTGGAAGGACTTGCTACGTGTGTCTCAGGCTGAACTTTCAAACAGGCTGTCACTCGTTGTCTGTGTTACTATTGTTGTTGCTGACAATTCAGACTTAAATTGATTTGGAAATGTTCCCAGGAACATATTTTAATTGATTGGTCTGGTTTGTTCTGTTGCAACTGTAAAGGTATTGGAAATAGCTATGTCTTTCTTATTCATTCACTGCCAATATCCCTGTGAAGTAACAAATGGCAGATGCCTAAAGGAAATTGTGCAAGTAGCATATGCTGTGACAAATACATCAAGGAAATAATGTGAGATTTTACTGAAAGCCAAAGTGGTGTGAACAGCAGTTCCAGAACTACATATCTGGCACAAAAAGTGAGATGTTTAAAACAGCCATTCATTTCCCAGGATCTGTGTTGTCCTTTCCAGGATCCTGCATTAGTTGGAGCCAATTATGCCAACCTGTGGGCTTAAGGCAGAGAAACCTTCCTGGATAATACACTCATATACACATTGTACACCTGTAGGTAATTTGGAGGCTCTCCAATTGACCTCCCTGCAAGTCTTTTTTGGAGCACTTTTGGGACTAGATTAAAATGAATTAAAGCACTTTGTGGTAAGACACGAATTATATTTGGATAGACATTTGCTTTGAAGTAATACAGGCTATGTAAAAAAATGTATCCAGCTTGCCAAATATTTATATTCAATTCTAGGGTGCTGTTTAGATTATTCATATGTTTTCCAGCACCACTTCCCCAGTGCAGCCAGCATGGTTTTCTTTAAATGCTCATGGGGATAGACTTTACTCCAGCCACACCTTGTCTACAGTGCATTTTTCCCCAAGTTGTGGTAGTTCATGGCAAGTGTCAAGGTTAATCTTATACTGTATGTAAAGCCATGGAAAGAATTATCATGGAAATGATCAATAGTGGTATAGTAAACCTCCAGACACTGGACCCAACTTAGTTTGGTTTCGTCAAGGGCAGATCATGCCTACCTAACCTGGTGGACTTCTTTGATAAGGTCATCAAAGCAATTGATGAGGGCAAAATCGTTCACACTGCCTACCTTGACCTGGCCAAGGCACTTGACACAATACCCCACTCGGGTATTGCTGACAAATTAAAAAGTTAGGTACAAACTCATATGGCACCTGGTAGATAGCCAACTGGCTCACAGACAGGAGCCAGGAAGTTAGAATTGGGGAGTCCACCTCTACAAAGAGGCCAGTCACAAGTGGAGTCCCTCTGGGCTCAGTCCTTGGGCTGTTCCTTTTGGCATTTACTTCTCTGAAGTCAAGGCCAATGTCAGTGGTCTCTGGTTGACTAAATTTGCAGGTGATTGCAAATTAGGAGCTGCCATTGAAACCCATATTGACACAAATGTTCTCCAGGAGGGACTGACACATACAAACAACTGATGTCAGAGCCATGGACTAAAACTAAATGCCAAGAAATGCGTAATAGTATCTTTCGGGAAGTTATCCACCCATGGTAACTATCATGTTGACAACACACCCCTTAGAGCTGACCCAGTAGCCAAGGACTTAGGGATACACATAGATAGCAATCTAGCCTTTGACCATCATGTGTCTACAGTAGTGAGGAAATATGTTGCACAACGTATAAACAAAGGTATGGCATCTAAGTCCGAGGAAGTCCTTTTTCCACTGTATTCAGCATTCATCAGACCTATCATTGAGTACAATGCCCCCTTTGGTATGTACCTAATCAGGCATATCAAACAATTGGAACATCCACAGAAGTTCCCCACTAAAAAGAATACAGGGCTTAAGTAAAATGTCCTATGCAGTCTGCCTCAAGGCCCTGTTCATGTAGTCTGTCTCCTACGGGCTTTTGAGGAAAGATCTATGTCCGACATACAACGCATTGTCAGACCCCACTCTGATGGACCTCCTGCATATTTGCAAAACAAACAGCACCAGAATTATCTGTTCTAAAGACTTAAACCTTGCCTGTGATATAAATAGGTCCTGCTGGAGAGATAGGTATGTATCCCAGAGATTACCCCGTCTCTGGAACAGGCTCCCCATCCATGTGAAGCAGAGTTCCTCCCTAACCTAGTTCAAGTGCAATCTGGACAATTGGATGGGGAACAGGAAATTTTTCCCTGGTTTGGCACCTATGCTCTAATGGACACAGGCAACCTGTAAATGATTCATCTCCCAGGCCCTTGCTTGTAAATGTTTAATCTCCCAAGCCTCTGCTTACACTTATCAAGGGTATCAGAATTTGTCAGAGATTTTGGATGCATGGATCGCCTTAAAAAGTCCCTTGTGGTGGTTAGCCTAGTAAACACCTATGAACCTAAAAGTGTTGATACAGGTGAAGAATCTAGGTGCCCACTTCTGCTTCCTACAAAAGAAACATTCTGGTCAACATTCCAAAGCACAGAAGGAAAAAAAATCACTTCAAACCAAGCAGAAAAATATTCTGGGCAGTAAAACATTAAATGATACATTGAAAAGCTAATGACTTGACGGCTTCTGTCATGATCAGTTCTTGCACTGAGCAGTAATTCACTTTGCTAGGCACTGTAATTACATTTTAATTGTGCTTGCATTGCACAAATACAAGTTAAAGATATTTCGTAATATAAAATCTAACACTCAAGGAGTAATCACTTTTTTATAAGTCATTCATCCCTTATTCCCTTGATTATTTTATAAAGTCTGGCTGCAAGTGTTTAATTTCATTGCCTTCACATATTAGAAGGCATGCTGTGTAACTGTTTTCATCTACAATTTATTTTAAAATACACACCTTTCTTTTTACTGAAATGCTGTTCCCAGACAGCATTATGTTTTTAGTTGTGATTATTATGTACTGCAGCAACAGAATATTTATTAGCACCACAAAGTATGCGCATGCCTTTGCAGTTTCTGAACAACTGACAAGTGGCTGTGTTTTGGTGAATGTATTTTTGCAGTTTTTCCATGTCTTTGCTTACTCGCAACTTGGCTAGCAGCCTAAACCACAAGGCTAGTAGTCATTGCAGCTAGTTTTGCTTGGATGTTAAGGCACCCCTGGGATTGCTGACCCTCTGTGACAAGTTTGGCACAACCCTTGTAGAAGGGCTTTTCATCTTCATAGAGACAATGGGTGATTTTCAGAACATAGTATACCATTAAAAGTATAATCTGTTATTTTCAGCCAGCATTTGGGAATAACGTTTCTCTGAAAGCCTTTCTTTATGACAGTTTTTGGGCAAAACCCCTTATTTTAAGCCACACATTTGTGGAGAATATGATCCTTTGCACACAGTTCAGAAGAAAATAGAAGGAAAAAAAAACAGTTCTGCTTTGGGCAGGCGACATTCATCACTTCTGAAATAAGAAAATGATTACTTTGCACTAAGAGTTGGCTGACAGCTATCTGTATATCAAGGAACATGAAAAGCTAGTAAGACTGGTAAGCCAGTTCTGTAGCAGATTTTAGAAGCAACAAAGAGATAAATGTAATTGTGTGTGAATTATATACATGCATTGAGAGTCAATAAAATATTTTGATGTATTTTCACAAGTGCAACATAAACTTCTGACCTCATAGGTGGGGAAAGTCAACTATAGGTCAAGTCATGAGGTGAAAATGTACAAGGAAAGTGTTACAGATATGTCATGAACCCAGCTGCATTTATGTAATGCCTGCAAGTTTATGGCATTTTCTGTATTTGTTTTAACACAGATTTCCATTTCCTGCACGATACTCCAGTCTTCCTTCATCTCTGTTTTGTCTTATTTTTCCATGTTCCCTTTGCTCTGCCCTACAAGGATAACTCTGATACCCTGCTGCCTGCTAGTTGAATGTTACATATTTCCAGCTGGCTTGTTGCATTGAGACCTAGGTGTGTGGACACAGAATATTTTGCCTGTTTTCTTATGGTAGTCTAAGTCTTAGTCATTTCATTTACCACTGATGACCTTTCACACTACTCTTTCTTCATGCTTTGCTCTAACTGACCGATCTGTGTTTTAATAAGTCTGGGAGTCTGTATGTTGTCTTCCTCATCCTGTTTCTCCTCCTTTGTTTAAGGGTCGTTCCCTGACTCTAGATTCAGGAACCATTTCAACACTGATAAGAAGAAGAAGAAGGTGTTTGTCATTTTATTCTGGATTCTCATCTCGTTATAGTTGCTTTTTTTCATCTCCAGTACACCTGGGTTTGTTTTACTCCTCTTTTGTTTTTTAATATTCCTGAAGAATTACTTGTTCTTTGCCTTCACTTTTGGTAATGTCTGTTCTGTAAAAACCGTTGTTTGTTTCGCTTTTTTTAGCAGTCTTGCTCTCAGACTTCATATTCGGTACTGCCTGCTTCTTTTCCCCTCTTTTCCCTTGTTTTTCCTGTCTTTTCTCCTATGTAACCCCTGACCTCACTGTGAATTGCTCCATGTAATCACTTTCCCACACTTCTTCCTTTTCAAAATGCATGTAGTGATTTCACAGACCAGGCCTTATGTTATGATATTCCATAGATTCTGTATTTGGCTGAATTCATTCATACATTCTCTGATGCTTGCCTTATCCTAGTCATTGTTACAGGAGGGACCCAGCCTATACTAGTAAACAATAGGTGTAGGGCGGATAACCATACATAGACAGGACACCAGACCATTACAGAGTGCATGCACATTCACACACTACATGCACACCTGTGGGAAATTTAGAAGATCGGCAGTTTACCTAATGGCATAATGTAGGGATGTGGAAGGAAGCTGGAGAACTATGTGAAAACCCAGATGGACATATGGAGATTGTGCATATTCTGCACTGAGGGCAACCTAGAAGTCAAGGTAGCAATGATAATCACAGCAGAAAGTGTATACAGAAGGCATCCCAGAATTCAAGCAAAGCAGCAATACTAGTCACTGCACCACTGCGTCGGTCCTCATGTAGTGTTACACCTCTCTCCTTGTACTCTTCCGCATCTGTTTTCTCAGGGTTTCTCTGTTGCTCTGTGCTAGGATCACTCTTCCAGTTGTTTCCAAACATCCACTCTTACTAATTCACCCATACTGGTGAGAACTATTTTAGGCAGGATGTTGTGATGGCCCCACCAAATGAATTACTGTGTTTGGCCATAGGAGAGAAATGTTCATTATGGCTATTCACTCCCCACATCTCAAGAAATTTACCAAAGTAAAATGTCTGAAAGAAAAGTTACAACTCCTCTCCCACCCAGACAGCCCACCACCACCAGCTACTTCTCAGAAGTAAAAGCCAATACCAAAGGGGTCTGGCTGACTACGTTTGCAGATGACTGCAAGCTAGTATTGAATCCCAAATGACATAGCCATCCTGCAGGAAAGTTTGTCCCAAGTAAGTAACTGGTGCCAAAATCATGGACTGATACCAAATGCCAAAAAATGCATCATATCTTTTGGGAGGACATCTACCCTGGGGAACTACCACATTGACAATACTCCCCTAAGAGTTGAGCCAGTTGTTCTGGATTTTGGAACTTCAGTAGACAGTGACTTACCTTTTGACTAACATGTGTCCATTGTCATAAGAAAGTCCTGTATTGCACCATTTATCAACAGAAGGATTGTGTGTAGATCTAGGGATGTCATTGTTCCCCTTTACTCAGCCCTGATCAAGCCAGTCATTTAGTGTAATGCCATTTTGGCATGCGTCTGTTCAGACACATGCAACAACTGGAATGCCCACAAAGATACTTTACTAAAGGGATACAAGGCCTAAGCAGTACATCCTTCATGGCCTGACTCAAAGTCCTGTTACTATACTCAATATCCGGGTCTATATTAATATATTTAATATAGACCCCAATATCCTACAGACTGCTAAGAGGTGACCTTTGTCTGGTATACAAGGTATTCTATGACCCAGTACTGATGAATTTACTGCACATCAGCAGGTCAGACGGCATCTGAAATACTATGTCTAGGGATCTAAACCTCTTCTGCGATATTAACAGAATGGTTTGCAAGGACATGTGTATCTCGCAGGGGATATCACTGCACTGGAACAGCTGTTCATCCACATAAAACAAAGCTCTTCTCTGTCCTTATACAAGTGCAACTTGGATCTGCAGATGGGAAACAGAAAATTTGCCCCAGGACTGTCTCTGGTATTACTAATAGACAGAGGTAGCTCCTAAATGCTTTATCCCATGGGTCTTTTCTCAAATTTTTACGGTATGATCCCAGTTATTCTCACTAGGAGTAATATATAATTATAGACCATGTGATGGGTAAAGCCAGTCTAATACCAAATGGGATATGCCAGTTCAAGTACCAAAAAAGGGAAAGTGTCTTGGCTTAAAATGGCCCACAAGGACAGCTAGCATGGAACTTACCTATGAACCTGTGTTAGAACGTTGTTGTTATCCTTGGCATGTGAATCAGTATTCCTGGCACATAATTTCCTCACTTCTTTAATAAGAAATATTTTTTTAGTTTCTTCCTCTGTCTCAGCCAGAATTACTAAGTCTTCTTTCATACTTACATATTGTTCTGCAAGTTCTTCATACCATTTTCACAGTTTTGATGTGCTAGACAGGAAAATCCTCCTTTCCTTTAAGTTACCATATTGTATAAGCAAGCTGTCTAGCCTGTTTTTTAACTTGTTTGTTGTGTGTAAGATTTGACTAAGTAAGGTTCAATGCTTTTGCCTTTGGGTAATGCTGCAGATGTATTCAGATTTTTGCAGAATGTGCAGATTTTTGTCTCATATTTTTGGTCTGTGCCACATAGTAATTATGGTTTTCTGGCAAATCACTGAGGATTGAATACACCAAATAATGACAGACATTTAAGTTTCAGGCCTTGTATTCTTCAGAAAATTCAAGGTAACACAAAACATTTTATTCTAGTAACTTTTTAAGTTTATAAGAATGATATTTAAAATGTGCCCATATTTTTGGCCATTTGTCCCCCCATTATTTATGGCTTTATCCAGATTTCATTTTGCTAAGAGGTTGAAAGGTATGGCTATAGACAAGAAGCTGTGGCCTTGGAAGATCTGGATTTTTATCCAGGCTTTGTTTTTTCTTGGACTGACTTCTGTTTAAAAGTGTCCCAGTAATGCATCTGTAGTCTGGTAAGCATATACATATGTGGTCACATATGTGTGATTGGGGTTAACTGTGCTTAGACTTCATTCACTGGGGTGACTGATGCAAATGATTTCTACAAGCTTGTCTGTATTTCTGAAATGGACGTCTATTTTATGTGCATTCTTTTTTTAGATTACTTTGCATTAAGAACTTTTGTATGAGATACTTTACATTGGAATTCTGCTACACTCTTACTTTTGTTTTATTATGATAGTGTCCTCTTTTTGGTATTGCGATCAATGTGATAGTGATTTATTCCAAAGCATTTATTTTGCTTTGCTATTGGCCTGCATATTCTTGCAACATTATTTGGCTTTTCCACATCCATAATGATGTTACTCCTTTAAGTTCTGATACATAGTTTCTGAATTTAGAAACTCAAGAAGTCCACTGTAAGCCCAGGCAGTGACTGCCTTGAGTGTCTCCCCTTAGTCAGGGTATAGCAGTATTTCTCTTGACTGTTACTTGTATTGTTTAATTCTTGTGGTATTGTTTAGTAACACTGGCAATTCTCTTTCATTAAAATGTAATTAACATTGGCATGCATCTGTTCATCCTTCTTGTCGAAAGCTGAAGTTTTTCTTTCAGGAACTACATTTCTGGCATAATCGTTGTAACACCTTTGTTGGAAAAGCCTTTTTGATTTTAAGATACAAGAAAAAATTACACAGACTAAATAGTTTTTCTAACTAAAGTGTTTCTTAATTGTTCACTTGGTCTACCAATTTTAATAAATTGCATTGAGGTCATTTGTCATGACAGTTCAACACTTAATCTAGGATTACCTACACTTTTAACAAAGGATAAGCATATCTACTGAATGAAACTGTGTAGTGAATCCTAAAGTATGTGAATATATGTGCTGCGTTATATTATATATAGGGGAATCATGTTAGATAAAAAGGTAGTCATAGACTTACTTGGGCAGCCATGGTGGTGCAGCGGATAGCGTTGTCGCCTTACAGCAAGAGGTTCTCTGGTTTGATCCTCGTCTGGGGTGCCTTCTGTGTGGAGTCTGCATGTCCTCCCTGTGGTTGCGTGGTTTTCCTCCGGGTGCTTCGGTTTCCTCCCACATCCCAAAGAAATGCTGCAGGTGGATTGGACACTCTAAGTTGGCCCTAGGTGTGAGTGAGTGTGTGTGTGTGTGTGTGTGTGTGTGTGTGTGTGTGTGTGTGTGTGTGTGTGTGTGTGTGTGTGCCTTCCATGGAAGTTTGGACACCGGGCTGGCAACTTGACACCGTAAAACTCTACTGCCAATCATGAGTGGACAGGTGATCCGCTGTGGTGACCCCTAACCGGGAAAAGCCGAAAGAAGAAGACTTGCTTGATTATAACAGGCATATGCTTTATTTTGTTTTACTTCACATCTGTTGTTGTCTTTCAAAAAGTGTCTCCTTTATTTATACAAAAGATCAGCATGCCCATGAAATTGTACAGTGAACCTTAAGGTATATAAGTATATACACTGCTTTACCTAGTGAGTAGAGGAGGTTTGTATAGAAAAGAAGCAGGGCAGGCAAACTTTGTGTTTGACTACAACGAGGCATGCATTCCAGTTTGTAATTCAGATCTGCTAGTTGACAGTGAAGCAATTCTGGAAAGAAATGAAGCTCTTGCCATAATGTAGGCCCTTAAACTGCGAGGGTACATTTACCTGAGTCAGAATCCTGTACGTATATTACATGGTCTGCTTTCCAGCAGAATACTACACAGTTTGAAAGCAAACCTGATGGTGCCACAAGCATTCAAACTTGTGCCTTATATTGTAATTTGTATTTTTGAATACTAATTGTTAAATGATTTCAGATGTAATTTTAGTAATTTTACCTCTGATTTAAGAATAGGAACTAGACCCTCCATCAGTTTACTGTCTGTCTGCAGGACAGTTTGTCAAAAAATGGAATTTATGGATCCAGGAATTCGATTTATTCTGGAGTGTGAGCAGTGTGTCCAAGAAGCCTGATAAATAACAGCGTTTTATATTGCACACCACAGTAAAACCTCTGCAAAATGTGTTACCCTTTGAGTTTCAAGATAGAGGGGGAGAGAGTATTATGATGTTGAGAGAGAAGTTTCTGAGTTACACTAACCTGAGTCAACAAATCTGCAATACAACACTATTCTTTGTTAAGGCAGTAAGTTCATCAGAAAGCTTTGATGCCTATGTCTCTGAATTTCTTTACATCTAATTTAGCTCCTGTCCTGGGCCCATTCATTCTCCTTGAAGGTGAGGACTGCTTAGTTTATTCATTTCTCCTAGACCCAAGAGGTGAGCAGCAGGTGTGATGATGTAATCTGTTCTCAGGAGTGTGTGCTTAAACCCTAATCCTGTAGTCTACATGCCTGGTAGTTCAATACAGGGTTTGGCATGCAATGGGTTTTAGTGAGGACAAATCAGTTGTTTCTGTAAATGATACAATCTCTCAGAAGGCGTTGATCCCACCCGTGAGGTTAGTACCCTATGGCACCTCCAGTTATCAGTCATGAGCACCACATCCTCAACTCTGAAAGAGGTAAGCAGACATTGCCTTGTCATTCTTCTTTCTCTGTCTCCCACTCCTCCAGAGCTGTGGCTGGTGATTGAACCCAGGTCTTCTGAGACATAGGCTTCCCCCTGCTTTCTGATGAAGCTGCTTGTGTTGCTGAATTAAAGAATTCAGCCAAAGACTGAAAATTTGGTCAGTTACATGTCTGTGGTATCAGAAATGGTCAGATGAGAGGCAGATTGTTAGAAAAGACAGGATTAATGATAAACAGAGATAAACATGTGCAGGACTGGACTGGAGAAATAATCTCATCTCAGTTTAAAGAGCTCTCAGAAAAGTGTAAAGTTGTCATTGCAACAGAAAAACTGTAATTAATACAATTCCAGTAAAAATTAGTCTGAAAAACACGTTTGGCACGATAAAAGGAAATGTCCTGCAATTTGTTGTGTGTGTAAAATTTAGGCAGTGTGACAGAGTAATGAAAATTATTTTTACGGACAAAGTGAACTATTGAGAATGCTCACAGATGTGTGTGTGTAAGAAAGAAAAAAAAGGAGAATAGATCAGAAATCTGGAGAGAGAATCGCAACTTGAAAACGTAAGGTGCTGTGTTTAAATCTGATACTAGTACAGAGTGTAATGTAATGTCTGCTGAAATGTTCAAATCAATGAACCTGAAGCAGTCTGTATATATGCTTCCTAGTAATTCAGATCATCATATTAAAAAAATCACTATCACTGGGTCAGAATATAATAGTCGAAATACAAGATTCAGTCTGAGATAGTGAGAATGAATGCTCCAACTGCATTAGGCCATTTGGCTTTCCAGATGGTGTACTGAGGTAAAACAGTTCATAACTGTTTGCTGTTGTCTGGCAGTTGGTACAGAGGTTAAGGGTTTCAATCTGTAGTTCCTGTGGTACAGGGTTTGATTTCCTCAGCCCTTCTGTGTGACATTGAGCAAGTCACTTAACTAGACATTACTCTTGAGTCACCCATGAAAAGGGACTATGTGTCCAATGGGCCTACCTAGCTAACAAATTAAATTATTATTATTAGGAGTCTGTCATATTTGGTTAAAACCTGCAGCATTATTTGTAGTGCATGCTCCATGGAAAGTTCCAGAAGTTTTGAGGAAGATTGAAGTGCTTGAGCATGATTCTTTATTGCTTTATTTGTACTTTGCTAATGGGGTAGTCTCACTGGGTAGAATTCATTTTCAGAGGAAACCAAAGGAAGAAAAACTCCAGAAAAGTAAACATTTTACAGGTATATTGAGACATCAGTGTCTCCAAAATGTTATTAATGCAAAACTATGAAAATGATAGAAAGTGTAAAATTTCAGATAATTGTAAATTACAAATTACAAATGCAGAAATATAAAGTTAATCCCTGTTGTTGCTTGTCTTTCGTCTTTTAACAAGTAAGGGGTCGCCACAGCAGAACTCCGGTCCACTAATGATTGGCAGTAGATTTTTACGAAACGCCGAGGTGCCAGCTCGATGCCCATCCTTTAAGAAAGGCACACTCATTTCCGCATGCATGTCTTTGCTACCCAACCGCGGGGAAGACATGCAGACTCAACACAGAAGGCACTCCCAAGCCACGCCGAGAATCGAACGGGAGAACGTCTTGCTGTGAGGCAACAATGCTACCGCCGTACCACCGCAGCAATCAAGTGCTATGAAGATTTAATCTGTGAACTGACTTTGAATGATTGAACAGCATCATTATATTTGTAAAAACAGATAAAAAATTGTATATAAATAGGTCCGCAGGATCTTAATAAAGCCACGATGAGGAAGCATCATCCATGTCATAGATAGAGAAGTGGTGTCAGCTAGGCTGGAAGCCAAGTATTTTTCTGTGCTTGATGCCAAAAGGAAATTTACAAATTAAGATTAATTAGGAAAGTTCTCAGCTGTGTTCACCTCTGAGAAGATACACATTTCTTATATCTCCAATTGCTCTTTCATCACCATCTGAAGTATTTCAGAGAGCTGTTGTATAAATAATTGACAGATTTCCAGGTGTTATTTTTATTGATGTTATACTAGTATGGGGCTTGAACAGAGAAGAGCATGGTAATTGACTGATTTGGTTACTGAAAAGACAAAGAATCTACAGGTATAAGCTTTACAGTAACTGTAAGATCACAGTTACGGGACTAAGATCCATAGGTTATGTTTTTACCTTATTAAACCTTAGAGAAACCTTCAGGCGTTTTTTCTAGGATCATCCTAGTGATGCCTCCAGGCATCTAATAATGGCTCATCACACTCACAGTAATTGTAAACACCGTGACCTACAAGCTATTGAAAGATTTAATATTAAAGTTTACACGGTGAGCAACACAGCTGCATTGAAACTTGACCTGTCTAGTGCAGCTAAAGAGATATTAAATATGCATGTGCACAGTGTATTTATATTGATAACACTTTTTATATTTCTCTAAACATATCAACAATCAAGCAATATAGTGAGAACTGGTTTGCCTCATATGAGATATTACAGGTGGATGGATGAACAGGAATCTGTTGTTCTCACCATGGAATAGTCTCTCTGCATTCATTGCTGAGAGGTGCATACTGTCAGACACGTTGTGCACAGTGGTAGGTTACCAAGATATCTCATTGCTGTGGCTGTGTGAGGAGAAAGATGGACATTCATCTACAACCCACACCTGTTGGTGTTGGCAGCCAATAGTAGTGGTGTGTAACATGTAGTCATATTAACAGTATGCTGTAATTGGATATGGGGACATACGGTGCAGGCACTAAGGGTCACCAAAATGAATCTTTTGTAAACATGATGTGGTAGACTTACAAACTTCATAGCCCAACAGGGAATACAATATAATAGCACAGAGTGGGCAGTGCAGGAGGCACAATCAAAGTATTGTACCCAGTAGATGGATATCTGTGTGTACACAAATGGGGGACAGTCCCACCGATGCTACAAGGAGGTACTGAGCACCAGAGGTGTAGGTGTACCGAAGCAGGATGAGACATCTGGCTATAATGCAATCTTCCCATATCATGTAAACATAATGCATGAGTAGGATACGAAACAATGTGTTGTGGTTTCTCCAGATCTGCTTGCTCAAGCCACTTCTCCACACTTCAAAGGCACACACACACACACACACACACACACACACACACACACACACACACACACACACACACACACACACATTAAATGCAATAATCATACACACATTTCATCTGATTTCTCCACTATGCAAATTCTAAACATGCTGACAATTAAAATATTGTAAGTAATTTATGAACATACAGTGCTCTGTGGATTTAATACTCAAAAGACTTGAAACATAACCATACATTTCTAATGGTTTAGAAGTGGTACTGAAAGGTATTCAGAAATTATCCAGTTAATAAGACTGGTGATGGGGGGTGAAGAGAACACATAACCAAAACAAATCCACTGATTACTACTATAATCCATTGATGGCTACTAATATAGTAAATTGATACACATCACACTGCATGTGGCTGTAGAATATTACTGACCGTTAGGCTCAGTATCCTGTCAGACAATTTAAGTCCGTATAAGAATAATGGGTCGGGGTAAAATGGCCCTTTCACAATTTGGGTATGTGGTTCAGTCCTGACTTTCTCCCATTATCGGTGGGGGGTTTTGCATGGGTTTTCAGTTTACCTGTTCAGGCTTTTCTCTGGTCTTCTCACCAAACCATGTTGGGTGATTCACTATACTAAGTGGTCACACATATATATTATTTGCATACACACACATATATCTATCTGTGCAGGTAGATATAAATGTGAATGTGTCTCTGTGTGTCTCCGACATTTACCTTACATTTGTGACTAAGAAGCATCCAAGAAACAGTCTACTTATGTCGTTAAGAAATAACAAATAACGCGCATCCCAGCACACTTACTCATTGATGTTATAACAGTGTCACGGTATTGGAAACACTGACGGGTGAAGATCGGTTTGGTGTATCCAAGCAAAATGACTTGTTTAAAACTGAAGAAGCGCAATTTAAAAACTGAAGGGAAGAATTACAAATCAATAAAGAAAGTATTTTTTCCAAAGGGAGTGTTGGTTGAGAACAACATTAAACTGACTCTTAAAAGAATAATTAGATCAAAAACATTGGGGATGGAACAAGGACATTATATAAGAGACTAAAGATAATTCTTCAGTGTTGCAGGAAGTAATCTGCAGCTGAAGCAAAATTTGTTGGCAGTTTATAGAGATAGTTCATCCAGCAGGTAAGGAAACAACCACATTACAGCTGGTAGGTCTCACCTGAAAACAAATTTAATGCATCTAGGTTTGCATTTAATTAAGCAATAATTTGTGTAGCTCTTCTGTTACCATAACAGCAATTCTCGTAACACTAATGTTTAATCTTGGTTTCAGGTGACAATTCCTGCACCTTCTAACTCCATAACAAGAGACCTTTACACTAGCAAAAGCTAATATAATAGTATTGCAAGTAAAAAAATAAATAACTGAACACATGCTACCTTAACCACTGCTGCATGCACTATATGAGAGAGGAGACTGTATGTCTAATTACGTTCCAGATGTAGAAGTGGTTGATGAACCAAGAAGGTGGTTTTAACTTCGGCTCCTTTACCTCCATAATGTTGCCGTCTGATACAAAGAAAACTTCCTGATGTAGATGGCCTGCCAGAAAACATAAACATTATAGTACTTCCCAAACGAGACTGTGGTTACAAAACATCATCTGGTAACAGACTGCTCGACACAGACAAGCTTAATTCTCAGGGGAAAAAGGCAGAGGGAGGGGAGCTACACTGCTGTCAAACACCCCTAGACAAAATCAAAGGCTGGGCTGCGGTAAATGAATGTCAGTAATAAATTATACTTTTAGTTGTTGATATGATGAATCATGCCTTATTGCTAAGGATTCTGTAACTTCCTTGGCAGCAGCCCAAAATCTCGGGCCCGTATAGTACTGTCTACTCCCAGTGGCTTCTATAAGAATACATTATCATTCAACAACAAAACATGCAGTCAACCCCTCCCCCACTTTTAGCAGTCAGACTCCCAATCAAACTGTTCTAAACCATAATGGTACCTCTCACTGATGACCTTGACAGAGTTGTCAGCCCTGCACCCAAGGGAGGGTGAGTGGTGGTACAGAAATACAATGCTGCAAACATCTTGCATGTAATCTGCTCCTTTGGAGTGCAGAGCTCTCCAAGTACAGACAGACAGAAGAATCAGCAGGCAGCAATATAGATGAAAGTGCACTCTTAATAAATGTTCCTCCCTTCACAAGATGCAGAAAGTACAGTTGCGTACACTTACCATAAATGTAAATGTTCAAGTGTATTCACTGTTGCAGTCATCACTTGTGGGTTATCCCTGCTGGGTAGCCCTCGGCCAGCCCGAATACCAGAGTAAAGGATTTCCCTCATGTGTCGGATGTAGGTCGCCTGAGACTGACATCAGGTCGTCAGGGCTATAAAGGGAGGCAGCCAACGCCATTACATCAGTTTTTCTTGCCCCCAACCTATAGGAGCCCTGCCAACAAGGCCTGAAGAAGGCCAACCTGGGGCAGGCCATTAGTTATGATGGAAATAAAGAGGGGGAAGGTGGGAGGGAAACAGGACTGCAACAGTGAATACACTCGAACATCTACATTTATGGTAAGTGTACACAACTGTACAATGTTCTTCATGTTTCACTGTTGCAGTCATCACTTGTGGAAAGATTCCCAAAGCTGAAAAGTAGGGTGGAAGGAAGGAAGGGAAGGAGCCGGAGTCTAGGCTTGCACTGTGGAAGCTACAATGCCCTGCAGGACTGCTAAAGCAAAGCCTGCCCTGGATTTGGAGAAAGTAGCCAGTTGGTAGTGGTTTGTGAAGGTGTGAATTGATGTCCAAGTGGCAGCTTCTAAAATATCCTTGGTAGAAAAGCCACTGAGGAAGGCAGTGGAAGTTGATGTGGCCCTAATATAATGGGTTCTGACTGATTTGGGAGGTATTTTCCCATGAAAGGAGTAGCAGAAATGGATGCAGTGTGATATCCATTTAGAAGTGGTCTGCTTGGATATAGGTTTCCTCTCTCCTCCTATGGCGAAGCTGACCAGCAGCTGGTCAGTCTTTCTGAAAGACTTGGTCCTATTCAGATAGTATCTAAGCTGTCTGTGCACATCTAATGTATGGAGAATCCTTTCCCCCCATTTTGTGGGTTTGAAAAGAAGATGGGAGATGAATAGCCTGATTAAGAGCCACTTCATATACCACCTTGGGCATAAAGAAGGGGTTAGTTCTAAGAAATACCCTGTCTGCATGGAAAATAATGAAGGGTTCTATGGCCATGAGAGCCTGTAGCTCGGAAACCCTCCCAGCTGAGGTTATGACCAGCAGGAAAGCAGTCTTCCAAAAGAGGTGTTTCATTTCTGCTGAGGCAGCTGATTCAAAAGGAGGTAAAGTCAGTTTTTCCAGGACAAAGTTCAGGTCCCATGCTGGAGTGAGTGGCCTTCTAGGTGGTCTGATGTGTGACACACCTCTAAGGAATTGTTTTAACAGAGAATGTGAGACCAAAGGCTGCTCTGTTGGGGAATGAGCAGAGAGGGGTGAGCCATGAATTTTGATAGAGGAGTATGACAATCTCTTCTGCACGAGCTCCGCCAGGTAGTCCAGAACCAAAGTGAGAGTGGCATGAGTGCTGCTTTCACACTTAGTGTGGCACCAGGCAGTAAATCTTTTCCATTTTGCAGAATAGGATTTCCAGGTGCTGGACCTCCTGGCCTCCTTAATGATATCCAGAACCTGCTTGCTCAAAGTTGGCCTGATATTCACCTCCTGGGGTATAAGCCATGTGGATAGGCTGAGTGTTTGAAGATTTGGATACAGCACTGACCCTTTTTCTTGGGTTAGCAGCTTTTCTGTGAGAGCCAGGCTCATGTCTAGCTCCTTGGTTAGGCTGAAGACTAAAGGGTACCAGTGCTACCTGGGCCAGTTTAGGGCAATGAGGATAGCCCTTGGTTCTTCCTCCGTGATCTTTAGAAGTACTCTGGGAGTCAGTGGCAAGGGAGGGAAGGCATACACAAACAGGTTGCTCTAGTGAAAGGAGAGAGCGTCCACCCTCCAAGCTAGTGGGTGAAACTCCCCTGGAGCAGAACTTGGTCAGCTCTCTGTTTTCTATTGTTGCAAAGAGGTCTACCTCTGGCGCCCCCAGAGGTGTATGATGCTGAAAAAGGTCTCCTTGTTTAGCTGCCACTCGTGCGGGTTCAGGACAATTCTGCTGAGGTGGTCTGCCAGGGTGTTGGCGTTCCCCTGGAATGTACTGGGCTATCAGATGTAGTCCCATCATTGAGACTGTCTGCCAGATAAGCATAGCTAGGCAACAAAGGGGTTGGAGTGTGTTCCCCCCTGTTTATTGATGTACCACATGACTGTGGTATTCTCTGTTTTGATCAAGAGCACTCCTGGTCTGAGGTGGACCTTGAAAGCTATTATAGCCCTGTGCACTGTCAGCATTTCCTTCAGGTTGATATGGAGGGCTAGATCTCCCTGATCCCAGGTGCCCTGAATTCACGTGTCTCCTAAGTGAGCACCCCAGGCTGTGTCGGAGGCATCTGTGGTGATGGTCTGGCCTTGGAGAAGGGTGATAAAGGGAAGACCCGTGTTCAGGATACAGACTTCTGCCCACCATAAAAGTTCTTTCCTTAAGCAGGGAATCAGAGGCAACTGGTGCTCCAGTGACTGTGAGTGTTGGCACCATAGGTTTCTGAGATACCATTGTAGTTTTCTCATGTGGTGCTTGGCCAAAGGCACCAACAGGATGCAGGATGCCATGTACCCGAGTTCTTGCAGGAACTTCCTTGGTGTGAGGTGTGTCCTGCAAGCTAGCTGAGAAAAGTAGAGGGGGAGAAACTTCTGCTACTCTGGAGAGAGGAAGGCTCTTTGGGTAAATGTGTCCAGGAGAGCTCCTAAGAAGGTTATCCGTCTTGTAGGCTGTAATTGGGATTTTTCCCTGTTGATGGTAAATCCCAGAGAGGTTTGGAGGGTTTGGACAAAGGTAAAATCCTGCAAGAGTTTCTCCTTGGTGTCCATCTGGATGAGACAGTTGTCCAGATAGGGGTAAATCTGTATGTTTTTCTGTCTGCAAAAGGCAATGACCGGAGCTATGCCCTTGGTGAAGACTCTCAGAGCAGTAGATAAGCCAAAGGGCAGAGCAGAGAACTGAAACTGCTCTCTGCATGCTCTGAAGCATAGGAACCTCCTGCAGGACTCCCTTATGGGGATATGGTGGTAGGCATCTTTCAGATCTAGGGTCACCAGCCAAGCATTTGGTGCCAACATTGGCACTAGGAGGGGACAGATTTAATGTGGATAGGTCTAGAATAGGGTGAAAGGTGCCCTCTTTTCTGGGTACTAGGAACAACCTTGAATAAAATACTCTTCTCGCTTGTTCCTCTGGTACTGGCTCCACTGCTGCTTGAGCAGAGAGTTTTTAAATCTGTCCTCTGATTTGCTGATATGTCTGGAAACCCTGAAAATCTGGGGTTATCTATGAAAGTGAATCTGTACCCTTGGGAAATGATGTTTAGGACCCACTGATCTGATGTGATGGTTTGCCACTTGCTTAGGAATAGGGAAAGCCTACCTCTTTCCCTGTTGGGGGGGAGGGGGAGTCATTGTCAGTCCTTAGGGTAAGGAGTGGACTTAAAACTCCCTTGCCTAAGCATAGTAGAAGTCCACTGTCTAGGCCTCTGCTGGCTTTGCTGCTGTTGCCTGGAGGGCCTATCTCTGTGTCCTTTCCTTTGCACAGCTTTTGCTTGGGCAGGAAAAAATCCGTGCTTGGTAGGAAAGTTCCTGCTGAATCTGGGGGGGGAGGGGGGTTGTACCTGCAGGAAGTCTTTGACTATCTGCATTGACTTTGCCTTGTCTTCCATCTTCTTAATCACCGACTCAATCTTAGGGCCGAACAATTGTTCCTTATCTAAGGGGGCATCCAGAAGTTTTGATTTAACCTGATCAGTCAAAGGCTGCTCTCACAACCATGCATGCCTCCTAATGACTGATCCAGAAACTGCAGCCCTGCTAGAGGCTTCCAAAGCATCAAACCCGCAATGCAGGGAATGCTTGGCCACTTGAGAGCTGGAGTGAATCAGATCTCCTAGTTCGCTGGTAGTAGTACTCTTTGGTAAGGTGGAAATTTTCTGCTTTAATAACTCCAACGTGTTCTGTTGATATTTAAGCATATGGAATTGACAATTGAGAAATCTAATGGCTAGGGTAGCTGAAGTGTAGACTTTTTGTCCCATCAGTCCAAGGCTCTGCTCTTCTTGTCAGAGGGTATTGGATTTTTGGAGGAACTGACCCTAGCCGCCTTGGGTCCTTGAGTAATGACCTCTGGGTCAGCTGCGGAGTTCTTAAACAAATACTCCACCACATCCAGGATGGGAGCAATGACTAAGGGTTTGTGTTTTGGCATGTCCAGGAACTCTCTCAATCTCTTCTTTGACTGGGGGTAGTCCTGATCCTCCCAATGGAAATGCTCTCTGTGGGAATTTAAGGTCTCCCTGAAAGAGAGGTCCTCAGGAGGGGATGCAGAAGGAATGGATTCCTCAGCATCTGAATCCTCAAAGGCTGCCAGGGGCTGTTGTTCAGTGTCTGAGTCCAGAAATTCAGAGTCCTCTGACTCTGGCTCCGAAAGCACCTTTTTCTTTTGGCTGGGGTAGCTTGAGCAGACTGGTTACCGAATTTTGAGAGAGATTAAATCCTTAACCATCCTAAGTAACTGCTGAGACTGTGCAGGTTGGATGGGAGGTAGATGGTGACTGAGCACTAAGGAAGGAGTTTTCCTAGGAGTGGCCTTGCTGTTAGACCTCAGTGATTCAATGGGCTTAGGTGTGGTTTTGACTGGTGGTGTAAGTGTCGGTCTTTGTCTGGCATCGGTCATCCGAAAGGCCTCTTCAGAACTGGGTGCCTGCAAAGCAGCTCCAGACTCGACCGTGGGACTGGCGACTGACAATTCGGAAGGTAAAGCCTGATCTGGCGGCATACCGGACACCAAAAGTGTCTTGGTAGAGGCCCGCGATGGCTCTCCGGTTGTCATCAGTATGCGCCTCACTGAGTTTCACTGTGCTAGTGGACAGTAGGCTGGCTGACTTCAGGTTTGAGTCATCTGTGGGCCTAACCTCCTTTGGTCTATCTCTTTCCTTTTCTTTTCTCTTTTTAGGAAATTCCACAGTAGACTGACCGACAGATGGCATTTCGCATTAGTAATTACTCTCCCTGAAATGCCTAGCTACAAATTCAGCTCTTCTATAGATGGTCCTAGCATTAAATAAGGTACAGAACTGACATCTGGGGACGTCATGGTCCGGGCCTAAACAAGTTACACACATTATGAAATTCTCAGTGTGGTATTTGTTTTCCACAGCTGAGACAGTTATTTACTTTCTCGGGCATCGGTTAAGTCCAAGAAAGGATCCCTAACGGGGTACTTAGCTTTAGTAGTTTTCTCCCTCACTCTGGCAACAGCCGACCGACACACTCGCAAACTGCTTCTGCTTCAGGCTCCACGGCAAGAAAAACTGATGTAATGGCATCGGCTGCCTCCCTTTATAGCCCTGATGACCTGATGTCAGTCTCAGGTGATCTACAGCTGACGCAGGAGGAAAATCCTTTACTCTGGTATTCATACCAGCCGAGGGTTACCCAGCAGGGATAACCCACAAGTGATGACTGTAACA